>NC_052146.1:111259381-111335021 GCF_902713615.1 Scyliorhinus canicula
CTTGTCACTGTGCAGGGGTCTGTGTCACTGTGTCACTGTGCAGGGGTCTGTCTCACTGTCACTGTGCAGGGTCTGTGTCACTGGTCACTGTGCAGGGTCTGTGTCACTGTCAGGGGTCTGTGTCACTGTGTCACTGTGCAGGGGTCTGTGTCACTGTGTCACTGTGCAGGGTCTGTGTCACTGTGCAGGGGTCTGTCTCACTGTGTCACTGTGCAGGGGTCTGTCTCACTGTGCAGGGCGTCTGTCTCACTGTGTCACTGTGCAGGGCGTCTGTGTCACTGTGTCACTGTGCAGGGGTCTGTGTCACTGTGTCACTGTGCAGGGGTCTATCTCACTGTCACTGTGCAGGGGTCTGTGTCACTGTGCAGGGGTCTGTGTCACTGTGTCACTGTGCAGGGGTCTGTGTCACTGTGCAGTGGTCTGTGTCACTGTGCAGGGGTCTGTCTCACTGTGCAGGGGTCTGTGTCACTGTGCAGGGGTCTGTGTCACTGTGCAGGGGTCTGTGTCACTGTGTCACTGTGCAGGGGTCTGTGTCACTGTGCAGGGGTCTGTCACTGTGTCACTGTGCAGGGGTCTGTGTCACTGTGCAGGGGTCTGTCTCACTGTGTCACTGTGCAGGCGTCTGTGTCACTGTGCAATGGTCTGTGTCACTGTGCAGGGTCTGTCTCACTGTGTCACTGTGCAGGGGTCTGTCTCACTGTGTCACTGTGCAGGGGTCTGTCTCACTGTGTCACTGTGCAGGGCATCTGTCTCACTGTGTCACTGTGCAGGGGTCTGTGTCACTGTGCAGGGGTCTGTGTCACTGTGCAGGGGTCTGTGTCACTGTGCAGGGGTCTGTGTCACTGTGTCACTGTGCAGGGGTCTCTGTCACTGTGTCACTGTGCAGGGGTCTGTGTCACTGTGTCACTGTGCAGGGGCCTGTGTCACTGTGCAGGGGTCTGTCTCACTGTGTCACTGTGCAGGGGTCTGTCTCACTGTGTCACTGTGCAGGGGTCTGTCTCACTGTGTCACTGTGCAGGGGTCTGTGTCACTGTGTCACTGTGCAGGGGTCTGTCTCACTGTGTCACTGTGCAGGGGTCTGTGTCACTGTGCAGGGGTCTGTGTCACTGTACAGGGGTCTGTGCCACTGTACAGGGGCATGTGTCACTGTGTCACTGTACAGGGGCCTGTGTCACTGTGCAGGGGTCTGTGTCACTGTGCAGGGGTCTGTGTCACTGTTCAGGGGTCTGTGTCACTGTGTCACTGTGCAGGGGTCTGTGTCACTGTGCAGGGGTCTGTGTCACTGTGTCACTGTGCAGGGGTCTGTGTCACTGTGCAGGGGTCTGTGTCACTGTGTCACTGTGCAGGGGTCTGTGTCACTGTGTAGGGCGTCTGTGTCACTGTGTCACTGTGCAGGGGTCTGTGTCACTGTGCAGGGGTCTGTGTCACTGTGTCACTGTGCAGGGGTCTGTGTCACTGTGCAGGGGTCTGTCTCACTGTCACTGTGCAGGGGTCTGTGTCACTGTCACTGTGCAGGGGTCTGTGTCACTGTGCAGGGGTCTGTCTCACTGTGCAGGGGTCTCTGTCACTGTGCAGGGGTCTGTGTCACTGTGTCACTGTGCAGGGGTCTGTGTCACTGTGCAGCGGCCCGTGTCACTGTGTCACTGTGCAGGGGTCTGTGTCACTGTGCAGGGTCTGTCTCACTGTGTCCCTGTGCAGGGGTCTGTGTCACTGTGTCACTGTGCAGGGGTCTGTCTCACTGTGTCACTGTGCAGGGGTCTGTGTCACTGTGCAGGGGTCGGTGTCACTGTGCAGGGGTCTGTGTCACTGTGTCACTGTGCAGGGTCTGTCTCACTGTCACTGTGCAGGGGTCTGTGTCACTGTGCATGGGTCTGTCTCACTGTGTCACTGTGCAGGGGTCTGTCTCACTGTGCAGGGGTCTGTGTCACTGTGTCACTGTGCAGGGGCCTGTGTCACTGTGTCACTGTGCAGGGGTCTGTCTCACTGTGCAGGGGTCTGTGTCACTGTGCCACTGTGCAGGGGCCTGTGTCACTGTGCAGGGGTCTGTGTCACTGTGTCACTGTGCAGGGGTCTGTGTCACTGTGCAGGGGCCTGTGTCACTGTGCAGGGCCTGTGTCACTGTGTCACTGTGCAGGGGTCTGTCTCACTGTGTCACTGTGCAGGGGCCTGTGTCACTGTGTCACTGTGCAGGGGCCTGTGTCACTGTGTCACTGTGCAGGGGTCTGTCTCACTGTGCAGGGGTCTGTGTCACTGTGTCACTGTGCAGGGGTCTGTGTCACTGTGTCACTGTGCAGGGGCCTGTGTCACTGTGCAGGGGCCTGTGTCACTGTGTCACTGTGCAGGGGTCTGTGTCACTGTGTCACTGTGCAGGGGTCTGTGTCACTGTGTCACTGTGCAGGGGTCTGTGTCACTGTGCAGGGGTCTGTGTCACTGTGTCACTGTGCAGGGGCCTGTGTCACTGTGCAGGGGCCTGTGTCACTGTGTCACTGTGCAGGGGTCTGTCTCACTGTGCAGGGGTCTGTGTCACTGTGTCACTGTGCAGGGGTCTGTGTCACTGTGTCACTGTGCAGGGGCCTGTGTCACTGTGCAGGAGCCTGTGTCACTGTGCAGGGGTCTGTGTCACTGTGTCACTGTGCAGGGGTCTGTCTCACTGTGTCACTGTGCAGGGGTCTGTGTCACTGTGCAGGGGTCTGTCTCACTGTGTCACTGTGCAGGGGTCTGTGTCACTGTGTCACTGTGCAGGCGTCTGTGTCACTGTGTCACTGTGCAGGGGCCTGTGTCACTGTGTCACTGTGCAGGGGTCTGTGTCACTGTGCAGGGGCCTGTGTCAGTGTGCAGGGCCTGTGTCACTGTGTCACTGTGCAGGGGTCTGTCTCACTGTGTCACTGTGCAGGGGCCTGTGTCACTGTGTCACTGTGCAGGGGCCTGTGTCACTGTGCAGGGGCCTGTGTCACTGTGTCACTGTGCAGGGGCCTGTGTCACTGTGTCACTGTGCAGGGGTCTGTCTCACTGTGCAGGTGTCTGCGTCACTGTGCAGGGGTCTGTGTCACTGTGCAGGGGTCTGTGTCACTGTGCAGGGGCCTGTGTCACTGTGTCACTGTGCAGGGTCTGTGTCACTGTGCAGGGTCTGTGTCACTGTGTCACTGTGCAGGGGTCTGTCTCACTGTCACTGTGCAGGGGTCTGTGTCACTGTGTCACTGTGCAGGGGTCTGTGTCACTGTGCAGGGGTCTGTGTCACTGTGTCACTGTGCAGGGGTCTGTGTCACTGTGTCACTGTGCAGGGTCTGTGTCACTGTGCAGGGTCTGTGTCACTGTGTCACTGTGCAGGGGCCTGTGTCACTGTGCAGGGGTCTGTCTCACTGTGTCACTGTGCAGGGGTCTGTGTCACTGTGCAGGGGTCTGTGTCACTGTGTCACTGTGCAGGGGTCTGTCTCACTGTCACTGTGCAGGGGTCTGTGTCACTGTGCAGGGGTCTGTGTCACTGTGCAGGGGTCTGTGTCACTGTGTCACTGTGCAGGGGTCTGTGTCACTGTGCAGGGGTCTGTGTCACTGTGTCACTGTGCAGGGGTCTGTGTCAGTGTGTCACTGTGCAGGGTCTGTCTCACTGTGCAGGGGTCTGTGTCACTGTGCAGGGGTCTGTGTCACTGTGTCACTGTGCAGGGGTCTGTGTCACTGTGTCACTGTGCAGGGGTCTGTCTCACTGTGCAGGGGTCTGTGTCACTGTGTCACTGTGCAGGGTCTGTGTCACTGTGCAGGGTCTGTGTCACTGTGTCACTGTGCAGGGGTCTGTGTCACTGTGTCACTGTGCAGGGCTCTGTGTCACTGTGTCACTGTGCAGGGGTCTGTGTCACTGTGCAGGGGTCTGTGTCACTGTGCAGGTGTCTGTGTCACTGTGCAGGCGTCTGTCTCACTGTGTCACTGTGCAGGGGTCTGTGTCACTGTGCAGGGGTCTGTGTCACTGTGCAGGGGCCTGTGTCACTGTGTCACTGTGCAGGGCTCTGTGTCACTGTGTCACTGTGCAGGGGTCTGTGTCACTGTGCAGGGGTCTGTGTCACTGTGCAGGGGTCTGTGTCACTGTGCAGGGGTCTGTGTCACTGTGCAGGGGCCTGTGTCACTGTGCAGGGTCTGTGTCACTGTGTCACTGTGCAGGGGTCTGTGTCACTGTGTCACTGTGCAGGGGTCTGTGTCACTTGCAGGGGTCTGTGTCACTGTGTCACTGTGCAGGGGTCTGTGTCACTGTGCAGGGCGTCTCTCACTGTGCAGGGGTCTGTCTCACTGTGTCACTGTGGAGGGGTCTGTGTCACTGTGCAGGGGTCTGTCTCACTGTGTCACTGTGCAGGGGTCTGTGTCACTGTGTCACTGTGCAGGGTCTGTGGCACTGTGGCACTGTGCAGGGGTCTCTGTCACTGTGCAGGTGTCTGTGTCACTGTGTCACTGTGCAGGGGTCTGTCTCACTGTGTCACTGTGCAGGGTCTGTCTCACTGTGCAGGGGTCTGTGTCACTGTGCAGGGGTCTGTCTCACTGTGCAGGGGTCTGTGTCACTGTGCAGGGGTCTGTGTCACTGTGTCACTGTGCAGGGGTCTGTCACTGTGTCACTGTGCAGGGGTCTGTGTCACTGTGTCACTGTGCAGGGGTCTGTGTCACTGTGCAGGGGTCTGTCTCACTGTGCAGGGGTCTGTGTCACTGTGCAGGGGTCTGTGTCACTGTGTCACTGTGCAGGGGTCTGTGTCACTGTGTCACTGTGCAGGGGTCTGTGTCACTGTGCAGGGGTCTGTCTCACTGTGTCACTGTGCAGGGGTCTGTGTCACTGTGCAGGGGTCTGTGTCACTGTGTCACTGTGCAGGGGTCTGTGTCACTGTGCAGGGGTCTGTCTCACTGTGTCACTGTGCAGGGGTCTGTGTCACTGTGCAGGGGTCTGTGTCACTGTGTCACTGTGCAGGGCCTGTGTCACTGTGCAGGGGTCTGTGTCACTGTGTCACTGTGCAGGGGTCTGTGTCACTGTGCAGGGGTCTGTCTCACTGTGTCACTGTGCAGGGCGTCTGTCTCACTGTGTCACTGTCCAGGGGTCTGTGTCACTGTGTCACTGTGCAGGGGTCTGTGTCACTGTGCAGGGGCCTGTGTCACTGTGCAGGGGTCTGTGTCACTGTGCAGGGGTCTGTGTCACTGTGCAGAGGTCTGTCTCACTGTGTCACTGTGTCACTGTGCAGGGGTCTGTGTCACTGTGCAGGGGTCTGTGTCACTGTGTCACTGTGCAGGGGTCTGTGTCACTGTGCAGGGGTCTGTGTCACTGTGTCACTGTGCAGGTGTCTGTGTCACTGTGCAGGGGTCTGTGTCACTGTGCAGGGGTCTGTCTCACTGTGTCACTGTGCAGGGGTCTGTCTCACTGTGTCACTGTGCAGGGGTCTGTCTCACTGTGTCACTGTGCAGGGGTCTGTGTCACTGTGCAGGGCGTCTGTGTCACTGTGTCACTGTGCAGGGTCTGTGTCACTGTGTCACTGTGCAGGGGTCTGTCTCACTGTGTCACTGTGGAGGGGTCTGTGTCACTGTGCAGGGGTCTGTGTCACTGTGCAGGGGTCTGTCTCACTGTGTCACTGTGCAGGGGTCTGTCTCACTGTGCAGGGGTCTGTGTCACTGTGTCACTGTGCAGGGGTCTGTGTCACTGTGCAGGGGTGTCACTGTGCAGGGGTCTGTCTCACTGTGCAGGGTCTGTGTCACTGTGCAGGGGTCTGTGTCACTGTGTGCAGGGGTCGTGTCACTGTGTCACTGTGCAGGGGCCGTGTCACTGTGCAGGGGTCTGTGTCACTGTGTCACTGTGCGGGGTCTGTCTCACTGTGTCTCTGTGCAGGGGCCTGTCTTACTGTGTCACTCTGAGGCAGGGTCTGTGTCACTCGTGCAGGGGTCTGTGTCACTGTGTCACTGTGCAGGGGTCTGTCTCACTGTGTCACTGTGCAGGGGTCTGTGTCACTGTGCAGGGGTCTGTCTCACTGTCACTGTGCAGGGGCCTGTGTCACTGTGTCACTGTGCAGGGGCCTGTGTCACTGTGCAGGGGTCTGTGTCACTGTGCAGGGGTCTGTCTCACTGTGCAGGGCGTCTGTCTCACTGTCTCACTGTGCAGGGGTCTGTGTCACTGTGTCACTGTGCAGGGGTCTGTCTCACTGTGTCACTGTGCAGGGGTCTGTGTCACTGTGTCACTGTGCAGGGGTCTGTGTCACTGTGCAGGGGTCTGTGTCACTGTGCAGGGGTCTGTGTCACTGTGCAGGGGTCTGTGTCACTGTGCAGGGGTCTGTGTCACTGTGTATGGCGTCTGTGTCACTGTGTCACTGTGCAGGGGTCTGTGTCACTGTGTCACTGTGGAGGGGTCTGTGTCACTGTGCAGGGCGTCTGTGTCACTGTGTCACTGTGCAGGGGACTGTGTCACTGTGCAGGGGTCTGTCTCACTGTGTCACTGTGGAGGGGTCTGTGTCACTGTGCAGGGGTCTGTGTCACTGTGTAGGGCGTCTGTGTCACTGTGTCACTGTGCAGGGGTCTGTGTCACTGTGCAGGGGTCTGTGCCACTGTGTCACTGTGCAGGGGCCCGTGTCACTGTGTAGGGCGTCTGTGTCACTGTGTCACTGTGCAGGGGTCTGTGTCACTGTGTCACTGTGGAGGGGTCTGTGTCACTGTGCAGGGGTCTGTGTCACTGTGCAGGGGTCTGTGTCACTGTGTCACTGTGCGGGGGTCTGTCTCACTGTGTCACTGTGCAGGGGTCTGTGTCACTGTGTCACTGTGCAGGGGTCTGTGTCGCTGTGTCACTGTGCAGGGGTCTGTCTCACTGTGTCACTGTGCAGGGGTCTGTCTCACTGTGCAGGGGTCTGTGTCACTGTGTCACTGTGCAGGGGTCTGTGTCACTGTGTCACTGTGCAGGGGTCTGTGTCGCTGTGTCACTGTGCAGGGGCCTGTGTCACTGTGTCACTGTGCAGGGGTCTGTCTCACTGTGCAGGCGTCTGTGTCACTGTGCAGGGGTCTGTCTCACTGTGTCACTGTGCAGGTGTCTGTGTCACTGTGCAGGGGTCTGTCTCACTGTGTCACTGTGCAGGGGCCTGTGTCACTGTGCAGGGGTCTGTCTCACTGTGTCACTGTGCAGGGGTCTGTCTCACTGTGCAGGCGTCTGTGTCACTGTGCAGGGGTCTGTCTCACTGTCACTGTGCAGGGGTCTGTCTCACTGTGTCACTGTGCAGGGGTCTGTCTCACTGTGCAGGCGTCTGTGTCACTGTGCAGGGGTCTGTGTCACTGTGCAGGGGTCTGTGTCACTGTGCAGGGGTCTGTGTCACTGTGCAGGGGTCTGTGTCACTGTGTCACTGTGCAGGGGTCTGTGTCACTGTGTCACTGTGCAGGGGTCTGTGTCACTGTGCAGGGGTCTGTGTCACTGTGCAGGGGTCTGTGTCACTGTGTCACTGTGCAGCGGTCTGTGTCACTGTGTCACTGTGCAGGGGTCTGTGTCACTGTGCAGGGGTCTGTGTCACTGTGTCACTGTGCAGGGGTCTGTGTCACTGTGCAGGGGTCTGTGTCACTGTGCAGGGGTCTGTCTCACTGTGTCACTGTGCAGGGGTCTGTCTCACTGTGTCACTGTGCAGGCGTCTGTCTCACTGTGTCACTGTGCAGGGGTCTGTCTCACTGTGTCACTGTGCAGGGGTCTGTCTCACTGTGTCACTGTGCAGGCGTCTGTCTCACTGTGTCACTGTGCAGGGGTCTGTGTCACTGTGCAGGGGTCTGTGTCACTGTGTCACTGTGTAGGGGTCTGTGTCACTGTGTCACTGTGCAGGGGTCTGTGTCACTGTGCAGGGGTCTGTGTCACTGTGCAGGGGTCTGTGTCACTGTGTCACTGTGCAGGGGTCTGTGTCACTGTGCAGGGGTCTGTGTCACTGTGTCACTGTGCAGGGGTCTGTCTCACTGTGTCACTGTGCAGGGGTCTGTCTCACTGTGTCACTGTGCAGGGGTCTGTGTCACTGTGCAGGGGTCTGTGTCACTGTGCAGGGGTCTGTCTCACTGTGCAGGGGTCTGTGTCACTGTGCAGGGGCTGAGTATTTCATACTTTATTTGTTACATGTTGCTCGTTCTTCTGCTAGTGTGATTAACACGCCTCCATTTAAAGGACATGTGCTTAACACTGGTTTGGCTCTGTATCTGTATCTATGCTCAGGAGTCGCCAGGTGCCGTAACAGACACCGTCAGAAGTTATCAAGGTCAAGTTCAAAGCAATAAGTCTTAACACCGATCAGTAAGTCTAAACAATTAGTGTTTATTATAACAGATATAATAAATACTCATGCACACGCTAAAAGGCTAATACTTATTTCTACTATTAAACGACTAAATACTTATCTAAGTAGGAACCAGCAAGGTCAGGGGACAAGGCCTTTGTTCCTTTCTGGACTGCACCTTCTGTTCACTAATAGTCGGCAAGAGTATAAGCAATGCCTGGGTCACGTAGCGATCGTTGTTTTGGCACTTACTGAAAGATGGCTGATGCTCAACGGCCGGTGATGAAAGACAGGATCTGGAGGCTGGGGTCGGAGTCAGGATGCAACAGCCTAGGCCAGAGTCTGGAAGCAACAGACCGAATCATGTGCTTGACCTTCTTTTTATAGGTCCCAGAGGTCCGTGCCCCTTGGGGCGGGCTCTTTCACCTGCTAGGTATCCATTGGGTCTTTCCCAATCGATATCATTCGAACTCCCCTATCCTGGAGTCGTTCCTCGATGGCGGGGGCGGTTCCTAGGGGTCATTGACCTGGGTTCTCTGGCGCCATTCTGGCTGGGTAGCTATAGAAAGTATCAATCGATACTTAAAATGTTTCTATTGTATCTGGGACTGGGCCGGTATCATCTCATTAGTATGCAGATCGCTTTCCTATTTGCACCTTTGGCTGAGTCTCTGCACCTGCCTTGAAACCGGTTTTTACGAGTGTCTCACTGTTGAAAGCTTCTGCAAGCTGTTTGTCCTTACTATGGCTGTTTTTCCCTGCAGTCTTAGCAGTTCTCCATTTTGTAGACTGGTGTCCATTTTAGAGGGCTACATTCCCTCCTTGTGATCCTCACGAGAAATTGTGAAGGATCACCTATGTACGGTTCTTCTATGTTACTTCGATTTCCTTTGGGTTCCTTTTCGGGTTCCCTGACCTTAGCAAGTTCCTGGGCGTCTACTCTGTCCTTAACTATGGCAAGAAAATTTTAACTCACATTTTCTACTTGGCGCTATGTCAAAGGGGACATGCATTACCAATATTCGGGAACCTCTACCTATCGCAATTCCTATTCTCATCTTACTTTAAACATTTCATCACATTCTAAAGTCTTATCCATTCCCACCACATTACATGTCGCTTTCTGACTCGGCAGTCGAGTTCAGAACCATATAATACATCAGTGTCTCATTTATATTTACATATGGCTATCAATACATTTCCTATGCATCAAGGGGCTGGGGGGATTGGTGCAAACCGAAATTAGGGGCTTGAACTCCGTAAATGGTTGAGGGGCAGGAATGGGAGGCTCTCCTTTTCCATTTCCTCAACCTGAGGGTCTGTACTATGATGCAGAGAATTGCAATCACCAACAGTGATTCAATCACATACGACATCGAGTACCAGGTCATGAATTTCGTGCACCAGGTCTGAACCTCACTGATCAGTGCTGACCACGGAGAAGTCGGTGTGTGGGAAACATTAACGGCGGGGGTCGTGGGGGAAACATGATTTGCTTCAACATGCAAAAATACAACATTTAATAGTAATAGGTAGGCTTCCATCATGGTCTTCTTTGTTCTCTTCCTTCTCTTCCTTTGTATGGCCGATCCTTGCCGTGAACCCTCCTTCGACTTTTCGAAAGCTATGGGATCAAGCACAGTATGTGTCAATACACAGTTTAATATCTGTACTGTTAGTGTATCTGTCCTCTCATTCCAATTGACCCTTAAATGAATGGCCAAGTCACACCCTGTGACTCCCCTCATTTTTTTTTTCAAATGCGAATTTAGGAGCAGATATACACCTAACAACTTTACCTCTGCGAGCCGTCTCGCAGGCTTTGCAATTTACCATCCGAATGTTCCTGGATGTAAATAGCATGTGGGATGGCTGCCGAAGGGCTACCTAAAGAAAAATGAAACAAAGTTTGGAACGAAAAGGTCGAATGAGTTGCGTATGGGCCGCTACGGGTAAGATTTGGATGGGATCGCCGGGTAAGGCGTGCTGTGCCGTACCCGAGCTTGGCTGACCAAAGGGGTTCTCAGACAGGGCGGGTCCTCAATGCCGTTTGTCCACTGCCTGAGTAACCTGAGATGAACGGGTAGGAATGAATTCATCGTGGGATTGCAGCCTCTATTCACAGAATAGAGGGGCACCTGAAAAACAAGGGAGGAGCCAAGATGCTCCAACATCTGAAAACAGATTACAAGTCGTGAACTTTGTCGGTTCAGCAGAAGACATTTCCAGTGATATGGCGGGGGAATGTGAGATGGCCACAAGCTTTTCAGCTGAAAAGGCTGTGATCTGATCTCCAATCAAACCCTTAATATTATCAACAAGCAAACAAACAAACACAAACAAACAAAACATACGTGCAGGTTCCATCAGTGGTGGCGTGGGGCTGTGAAAAGCTGTTTAAATTTAAACACTGAACATTTAACAAACACATACAAACAAACATGCAACGAATATCGTACAGGTTCCATCAGAAAGAAGGATACTGTAAATTACATTTGGCTTGGGGTGTAACTAGCATATGGAGCCAGTGCAGTGTGACCGAAGAAGAGAGGAAGGAGAGAAACAAAAATGAACTGGCATTGCTGAGGTATCCCTGCCATGAGAAGTGGTGGGTAAGCGCTCATAGTTTGCATGGGGCAGCTGGGACCTTGTAGCTGCTGTGGGTGTGTTCTCTTTCATATCTGGGGGCGGGTCTAGCTGGTGCTGGGGGTCTCCTGCAATCTCGGGCGAAGTGTCCTGGCTGCCTACAGTTGTAACATGACGCCTGAGGCACATAAGGCGGAGCAGGCACTCTGGTGCATTGTTCCCTTGTGTACTGTTCCCTGAGTGGGGGGTTGGGGCTGTTGGTTTCATTGCTGCTTCGGGGGGCATTGGTGGGCTGATTCTGTTGCTGTTTTGGGGGGGCTTGACATTCTCGAGCGTAATGTCCTAACTGTCCACAGTTAAAACATTCCTGTGACTTGGTCTGCTGTGGGCTGTTCCTTCCCTCATTTACACATGCGGGGTTTTGATGTGTTTTAACTGGATGTATGTCTGCATCTGCCTGCTCTTCGGGATTTATAAATGCTGTTTTATTGTGGATGGATTGCTGCCAAACGCGGGACAATCTTTTCAAAACCCATTTTTCATTATGGGCCTCTTCTGAGGGGTCATAATTGCTGCAGACATTCTGTCCTGCATCTGTGGCATGGGAGATTATGTTGCGGGTCCATTTAACCATATTGTCTCGGTTTAAATGTGCGCGGTCTAATTCGCCAAAAACGGCATTGAAATGGATCCACAGCCTTCCTGCGAATGCTGTGGGATGCTCTGTCCTCTTTTGCCTACATCTATTTAGGCCTTTGACTGAGTCTCCTCGGTTATACCCTATTGCATCTAAAATGGATGTGTGCATTCCCTCTAGTGTGCCTCCTCCAACGTTCTGTGGGTCGGGGAGGGCTGCTACTACGGATGGGTCTAAGCTCAGAACCGTGAGCTTAACCTGCTCTCTCTCGTCCAGGCCGTACATGGTAGCCTGCTGTTTAACATTTGCGAAAAATTGGTGGGGGTCTGCGGTGGGGAGAAACGGAGTGATCTTCTCACACGCGTCCCTGAGTTGCGTTACAGTTAAGGGGGTGGTGTAGGTGATTTCGGGTGCGCCGTCTGTGGTTGCCTTTCTTTGGGTGGTGACTGGATTCATGGAGGCGGGTGCTATCTGATCTTTGGGGGGTTGGGGTGCTTTCCTTTTCTGCTGCGCTGCTGTTCCTTGAACATAGCGCTGCGCTGTCTCACTCAGTTCCTGCCAGTCTGGGGCATTCTCCTCATCTAACTGCGTTCCAAAGGTGCTTTGGAACCCATTCTGCACTGAAAGCAGCGATTGCAGCTCCGCAATCTGCTTCCTACATTTTGCATGGTCTACTGTGCTCTGTCTTTGTTCTGTGGTGGCAGCATGGAGTGCTCTTAAAGCTGCCTTTAGGTCAGAGCATTGCCTCTGCAATGCCTCTACCTGCTTTTCTGATTCCTCTCTTATCAGGACTGCACGTTGCACATCCTGATAGGCTTTTTCGTATTGGGTCTGGGAACTGCTCAGATGGGCTAGACACGATTGATGTGCCCTCTTGGCATCATCCACCTCTCTACCCTTCTCTGCCAGCTTCCCTCTTAGTTCTAAGTTTTCCTTCTCGATGTCCCCGACATCCACTTTGCTCATTCTATTGCGTTCTTCTAATTCTGCTTGGAGCGTCCGAACGACCTCCTCAGTGCCTCGCAACTGTGCCAAACAGGACACGATTGCCATCGGCTTGCGTGATTTACTTAAATTCTTTTTATGAATTTGAGAGAGGTTTTCCCACCAAGTATGTCCTATACTCCCGGGACCTGTCTCCTCATTCATACTGAACTCATTCCACAGGGGCCATCCCTTTCCTTTCAGGTACTTGCGGAGTTCCAGCTCCCACACGGGACACTGACCTACTCGGCTACTGCTGGTCGCTGCGACCAAGAACTGCTCTGGGTTCATGAGGCGTTCCATTGCCTGCATGGCCATTTTCTCTTTCTTACTTAAATTTGGAACAGGGGGTGTTGAGGTAATGTTTTAAAAGACGGGTAAGGCTTTCGCTATGTTCCGTTTACAAAACTCCCGACAGTTCGTCGCAACAAAAATCTCTCAGGTTAACCTTACAACCCTGTTAGTACGTATGCACAAAACACACTTCCGAATTATCGTTATTGGTTGAACACCTTGACCACTTGTGATTTTTTTTCCTTTTTTCCAATCAGATTTCAAATTCAAATTTCTGGGTTCTCACGCAGTGGGGGTGCCACTTGTAACTGCGTCCCGTCTGGAAGTCGCCACTAAATGTTGCTCGTTCTACTGCTAGTGTGATTAACACGCCTCCATTTAAAGGACATGTGCTTAACACTGGTTTGGCTCTGTATCTGTATCTATGCTCAGGAGTCGGCAGGTGCCGTAACAGAGACACCGTCACAAGTTATCAAGGTCAAGTTCAAAGCAATAAGTCTTAACACCGATCAGTAAGTCAGATAACAGATATAATAAATACTCATGCACACGCTAAAAGACTAATACTTATTTCTACTATTAAACGACTAAATACTTATCTAAGTAGGAACCAGCAAGGTCAGGGGACAAGGCCTTTGTTCCTTTCTGGACTGCACCTTCTGTTCACTAATAGTCGGCAAGAGTATAAGCAATGCCTGGGTCACGTAGCGATCGTTGTTTTGGCACTTACTGAAAGATGGCTGATGCTCAACGGCCGGTGATGAAAGACAGGATCTGGAGGCTGGGGTCGGAGTCAGGATGCAACAGCCTAGGCCGGAGTCTGGAAGCAACAGACCGAATCATGTGCTTGACCTTCTTTTTATAGGTCCCAGAGGTCCGTGCCCCTTGGGGCGGGCTCTTTCACCTGCTAGGTATCCATTGGGTCTTTCCCAATCGATATCATTCGAACTCCCCTATCATGGAGTCGTTCCTCGATGACGGGGGCGGTTCCTAGGGGTCATTGACCTTGGTTCTCTGGCGCCATTCTGGCTGGGTAGCTATAGAAAGTATCAATCGATACTTAAAATGTTTCTATTGTATCTGGGACTGGGCCGGTATCATCTCATTAGTATGCAGATCGCTTTCCTATTTGCACCTTTGGCTGAGTCTCTGCACCTCCCTTGAAACCGGTTTTTACGAGTGTCTCACTGTTGAAAGCTTCTGCAAGCTGTTTGTCCTTACTATGGCTGTTTTTCCCTGCAGTCTTAGCAGTTCTCCATTTTGTAGACTGGTGTCCATTTTAGAGGGCTAAATACAGCACAAATTAACCAGGGTATCAGACTGTGTGAGTATATTTAAAAGCTCAACTGGTGATTTTAATTTCCCAGCTTCCTTCTTCCAAGATTGCATCTCGGAGAATGACCTCGATGAAGTCAATATTGAAATATTACGAAATAAACTCTACAAGGTAAAAGCAATATATCTGGTCAGATTGCTGTCTATAATTTACTCCCATGTGTGTGTTAGAAGAACATGGCGAATAGGAGCAGGGGTATGCTGTATGGACACTCAAACCTGTGTCCTATTCAAAAGATTATTGCTCTTCTTTTACACCACCTCCACTCCATCCCCCCACCCACCCACGTCCCATATCCTCTGATTCCCTTAGCGCCCAAACATCCTATCTATCAATTCTGTTTACCGAGTGCACGTTCACAGCTCTCTGGGATAGATCATTCCAAAGATTAACAACCTTTGAGTAAAGAAATTTAGAGTCATAGAATTTTTACAGCATGGAAAGAGGCCCTTTGGCCCATCATGTCCATGCTAGCCATAAATCACCTGCTCTAGTCTTATTTTCCAACCTTTGATCCGTAGCCGTGTCTGCTACGGCATTTCAAATGCTCTTCTAAATACTTCCTAAATGTTGTGAGGGTTCCTGCCTCTACATCCCTTTCAGGCAGTGAGTTCCAGATTCCAAACACCCTCTGGGTGAAAAAAGGTTTTCCTCACATCCCCTCTAAATCTCCTGCCCCTTACTTTAAATCTATTCCCCTGGTATTGACCCCTCATCTCCTCATCTCAGGAGATTTCTCCTCATCTTAGTGCTAAACAGCCAACCTCTTACACTGAAGACTAAGTGTGATTTTATAGATTAATCTGGTCAACCTCTCAAAAAGATTTCAGCATGTAACTCGCTCCTGGATATCTGTAACTGTATAGACACTCAGGGCTAGGGCACGGTCAATTCCAGCCTCCCTAAACCACGAGTCGCAACACAATTGAATGAATAAATAATTCTTCACTAAATACCCTAAGTCTTTGGCCCTTCGCTGTCCAATTAGTACAGTCACCAGGGCAGCACGGCGGCGCAGTGGTTAGCATTGCTGCCTCACCACGCCGAGGTTCCAGGTTCGATCCTGGCTCTGGGTCGCTGTCCGTGTGGAGTTTGCACATTCCCCGTGTTTGCGTGGGTCCCTTTCCCCCTTGCCCGACCCTAGGAAAACTCAGAAATCCCTTTTTAGCATACAGACCCCACATATCCACCTACACCCCAAAGAGCCCTCACTTCGAGTGAAAGTCCCATCACTTCCCTTGTCCAAATATATACCACATTGGCTCCTTTAGCCCATACACCAGCACACAGTGAAACAAACAAACAAACAAAAAGAAAATACAGTCATGAGGTTACATCGGCACATGGCCATTTCTCAATTTCTCAGTTCTGCCACAGTCCTTCTGCCTTCGCAAACTCGCCCACTGCCTCCGCCGTTCCAAAATGAAAGTCCTTGAGCTTGTAAGTCACCCTCAGCTTCGCTGGATATACAATGCCACACTGCACCTTGCTAATGTACAGTGCCCTCTTCACCCGGTTGAAAGCAGCCCGCCTCCTCACCAGCTCCACCGTAAAGTCCTGGTATACACGTATACCAGCTCCAGCCCACTGCACCACCTGCTTCTGCTTGGCCCAGCACAGGACCTTCTCCTTCACACTGTACCTACGGAAGCACAGAGTCACTACCCTTGGCGGCTCACCCGCCTTTGGTACAGGCCTCCACGAACGATGAGCCCGATCCAGTTCATATCAGGAGGGATCCTCCCCCTCCCCCCAATAGTTTTGCCAGCATAGCGGCAAAATACTCAGTCGGCCTCGGCCCTTCCACTCCTTCGGGCAGCCCCACAATCCTCAAATTCTGTTACCTGGATCTGTTTTCCAGGTCTTCCATTTTCCCTCGCAGATCCTTGTTAATCTCCATCACCTTCCGCATCTCCTTCCCCATCGACGTAAGTTGATCACCGTGCTGCAATAATGTCTCCACTTCCTTCAGTGCCTCCCCTTGCTTCCGCACCTCCGCCACTGCGCTCTACACCGCCGTCGTCACTGGGGAAATCGCCTCCTCCACCAGCACACTCAACACCTCCCTCATCTCCTTCCTCATTGTCTCCATGTATTTTGTAAACTGCCTTTCGAATTCCGCAGCCATCACCTTGGTTATTTCTTCAGCCGTAAGCAATGCGGCCTCCCCTGGTGCTCCAGCCTCCATTTTCCTTGGTGACCCCGCGGTGACCTTTCTACTCCCCGACGGACTTTCAGCTGTTTTCACAGCCGTTTTCTTACTAGACCTCGACATATCCCTTCCCTGTGCTTTCTCCTGGCCTTCACCGCCTTCGCTGCCCCTAGAACCGGGCGTCAATCCCCGACAATGCCATTCCCAAACGGGAGCCCTCCAATGCGCGGCTGCCTCCCGCCCGCCGTCACCGGAAGTCAGCCGTCACCGCTTCTTCAATGGCCTTGGTGAGATCTTTTCATAGTTCTTCCCTCTGCTGCTAGAATTCAGCTTTAATAAAGGCCCTCAAGTCAGCTTGAGGCCTTTAAGCTCACTCTTCCCCCGCCTGCATGCTGGAAGAGGCTTTTGTCTTTGCTGCAGCTTCAGCCAAATCTTTCACTGTTTCTGACGGGTCTAGTAACCAAGAGACATACCATTCCTGGAGGAAAGTACTCCTCCAACATTCACCTACATCTTTTCATCAAAATTCCACCCCATATTGATTTAAAAAAGAGCTCTTTTCTGTAACCTTGGGCAGGAGCTGCCTTGTGTGTGACCACTTACTCCATGGTCCACACCGGAAGCCCCTTTTCTTCCAATTAAGGGGCAATTTAGCATGGCTTATTCACCTATCCTGCACATCTTCGGGTTGTGAGGGTGAGACCCACGCACACACGGGGAGAACTCCACAGTGACCAGGGCCGGGACCAAACCCGGATCCTCATCCTTGGATCAAAATGATAACAGCAAAAAATAAAAAAGGGGGAAAAAGGTAATCAACAGGAAGAGCCTTTGCAGTATCTGTTATTCTATCTATAAGCCCCCCTCCCCAAAATTCCAGTTAGATTCACTTTATTTCTTTAATCAATCTGAGCAGAACCATTCTATTTTTTAAAAATAAATTTGGTGTACCCAATTTTTTTTACAATTGTGGGCAGTTTAACGTGGCCATTCCACCTACCCTGCACATCTTTTTGGGTTGTGGACATGAGTCCCATGCAGACACTGGGAGAATGTGCAAACTCCACATAGACGGTGACCCTGTTGATTGTCTTTTTTCCCCTTTTTAAATTTTTTGCTGTTATCATTTTTATCCATGGATGAGGACCTGGGTTCAATCCAGGGCCAGGTTCCAGGGCCAGGATCGAACCTGGGTCCTCAGTGCCGTGAGGCATCAGTGCGAGCAGAACCATTCATGAATAATTTCTTAAGGGCGGCACGGTGGTGCAGTGGTTAGCACTGCTGCTTATGGCGCTGCGGACCTGTGTCCAGTCCCGGCCCTGGGTCACGGTCTGTGCGAAGTTTGCATATTCTGCGTGGGTCTCACCGTCACAACCCAAAGGTGTGTAGGATAGGTGAATAAGCCATGCTAAATTGCCCCTTAATTGGAAAAAAATAATTGGTTATTCTAAATTTATTTTTAAAAAACAACAAAAATGATTTCTTGCTCACGAGCTTCAGGGTTGTCACTTTCTTGTTTCAGGCTTACCTCGAATCATTTTACAGCTTCTGTAAAGAACAGGGTGGGCAGACGGAAGAGGTGATGTGTCCCATCCTGCAGGTAAGCACTTTAATCACTTGTCCCACTGTGATAATCCAGAGAACCATTAAAATAGGCATTGAACAATAAACCATCAGTCAAGAGTCAGGTTTGGGCCCAGTCACAGGGAGTTCAGAGACCCACAGGTAGAGTAGGATCTGTGTAGCCATCTATAGGAGTTTCAACCATGTGTACTCGGTATTAGGGGTATTATGGTACCTAGGTTGGAGGTACCTGGTGCTGTAAGATCATTGGTGTTGGAGGTACCTGATACTGTAAGATCATTGGTGAAGCCTGCCTGCTGGTTCCGCCCAGTAAGGCGGAGTATAAGAGTCTGTGTTTCCCTAGCTGCTGCATTCTGTACCTGCGCTGCTGGGGGAAACATCTAGTTCGATAAATTGATGCACGATCAATAACTTCCGAAGTGAGATTGTAGGACAATTGAGGGCTTTATTGAACTAGATGTTTCCCCCAGCAGCGCAGGTACAGAATGCAGCAGCTAGGGAAACACAGACTCTTATACTCCGCCTTACTGGGCTGAACCAGCAGGCAGGCTTCACCAATGATCTTACAGCATCAGGTACCTCCAACCTAGGTACCGTAATACCCCTAATACCGACTACCACAGACCATTATCACTCGATTCCAAGGATCTCAGAGCAAAGTGCTACCTGATTCTGGGGCCTGTGTATGAGGACTGAGAAAGCAAGACAAAAAACAAAATAACAGACTGGAAGAGACCTACTTGAGAATTGAAATAGGGAAAAGAAACTGGAAAAAGTTACAGAGAAAGTGAGTGCAACAGTGGGGAATGGTTAAATCAGTGACCAGTAGAGTTCAGCAGGCATATATTCCACTTAAACACAAGCCTGCAATGAAACACCATGGATGAATGAAAAGATGAGGAACATTGAAAAATAGCAATAATTAAGTAGACGCCCAACAAAGGAGAGGATGACAAATAGGAACATAAATAGATTAGAAAAGAATGTAAAAACAGGAATTAGGTAAATCAGAAGGAATTACGAAACTAAATTATCAAAGAATGTGAAAAATAAAATAAAGTACCCAACAAACACATAAAAGTGTGACAGGTTTAGATAAGGTAGACAAAGGAAATCTGTTCAGGGATAGTCCAGGGAGTATGGGGTAAAGATTTAAGATTTTGAGCAAGAGACACTGAATAATAATCTACAAGTAGGCCTGCATTAACACTGCATTGAAGTTACTGTGAAAATCCCCTAGTCACCAATTTCCGGCACCTGTTCGGCTACACAGAGGGAGCATTCAGAATGTCCAAATTACTAAAGTAGACTAACTAAACTAAAATTACTAAACAGCACGTCTTTCAGGAAACCGGAGCACCCGGAGGAAACCCACGCACACACGGGGAGGATGTGCAAACTCCGCACAGACAGTGACCCAAGCCGGGAATCGAAACTGGGTCCCTGGCGCTGTGAAGCAACAGTGCTAAGCGCAGGGGGCTATGTGGAAGAATATTCTTTACACAGCGAGTAATACTGATCTGGAAGTTGCTGCCTATAAAGGTTGTAGAACCCGAGATAATGAATGGTTTTTGAAAGGAAATTGGAAAAGCACAGGAGGCAAATAATCTTGCAGGACTACAGGGATGAGGTAGATGAATGGAACTGACTGGATTGCTTTACAGAGAACCAGGGGACTTGATGGGCCAAATGGCCTCATTCAGGGCCATTATGGCTATGACTCCAGAACTCTAAATAACAAAGGACAGGGTTACTAAGAGATGTACAAGCTAAACTCACAGGCAGGGGGTACCTGACAGAAATAATTAATGTCTGTCTCAGTATTAATGGTAGACTAACAAAGTGGACATGATCATAGAAAAAGAGATCAAAAAAGATATAAAGACATTTTAGATTTAGGGATGATAAGTGATAGGCAAAGTAAACTTAGAGAGGATAAGTCCCCTGGTTTGGCAAGATTGTAACTTGTATCCATACATGTTAAAATAAGTTATGGAACAGATAACAGAGGCACCATTCCACACATATAACAATTCACCAGAAAAGGGAATACTACCAAGAGACATCTAATATCATACCTATATTTAAAAAGGGAGATAGAAAAAGTCCAGCGAACGATACAACAGCAAAATATTGCAGATGCTAGAACTATGAAATAAAAAGAGGAAAACGTAGCAGTTCTCAGCAGGGCAGATCGCCTCTGTAGAAAGAAACAGAGTTAATGTTTCTGCTTAACAACAAAGTATTTCGAGCATTTTCTGTTTTTATTCCAGGGAACAACAGATCAGTTGGGGCCATTTTAGTTCAGTTGCTAGATGGCTTGTATGTGGTTCAGAATAACCTCAACAGCATGGGGTCAATTCCCATTCCAGCAGAAATAGACTTGTGACCTGACTCCTCGCCCTATCCCTGACAGTGGAAGGCAATGGCAAACCACTGCCGACAAAACAAACTGCCAAGACAATGGCTCAGGGTGAAGCACCAGCAGACGATGAGAGCTAAGGACCTGCTTACAGGCAGAGCACACATGACGGAGCATGACATAGGCCAGTTAGCTTTAAACCAGCGGTAGGAAAGATGAGGAAACCGTTACTCAAAGATGTGACAGAAAAACATCTATAATCTGAAAATACAATGAAGAGTAATCAACATGGACTTTGAAAGGGAAGATCTTGCGTGGCCAAACTTACTGAATTTTTTGAAGAGTTAAAAGAAAAACTTTTTAAGAGTAATAGCAGTAGTCATAATCTTTTTGGATTTCCTAAAGACTTTTAATTAGGTACCAGCAGTAGACCATGAGTAAGATTAAGGGGGCCACATACCACTTGAAAAAGAAGTGTCTAAACGGGGTAGAGAAACAGAGGGATCTGGGAGTACTACAAATAGTGACCAGATTAATAAGGCCATTAAAATCATAAACTCCTGCAGTTCAATGCTTTTTTAAAATTTAGCGTACCCAATTAATTTTTTCCAATTAAGGGGCAATTTAGCCAATCAGCCTACCCTGTACATCTTCGGGTTGTGGGGGCGAAACTCATGCAAACACAGGGAGAATGTGCAAACTCCCGAGCTGGGATCGAACCTGGGACCTCGGCGCCGTGAGGCAGTAGTGATAACCACTGCACCACCATGCTGCCCATCAGTTCATTTCTATAGAGATCGGACTGCAAAGCAGCGAGGTTACAAAATAAGTATCAAACTTTGGTTAGACCACACTTGTACTGTACACAGTTCTTATCCTCATATCATTGAAAGGATATATAGAGTTTGGAGACAAATAAAATTCACAAGGATATTACCAGAACTTTTTTTTTTTACATTTAGAGTACCCAATTATTTTTTCCAATTAAGGGGCAATTTAACGTGGCCAATCTGCCTACCCTGCACATCTTTGGGGTTGTGGGGGTGAAACCCACGCAGACACGGGGAGAATGTGCAAACTCCACACGGACAGTGACCCAGGGCCGGGATTTGAACCCGGGTCCTCAGCACCGTAGACAGCAATGCTAACCACTGTGCCACTGTGCTGCCCCGGATATTACCAGAACTGGGAGATATCCTTATCAGGGAAAGCTGAAGAGGCTGGGACTCCATTCTCCAGAAATACAGAATACTGAGGAGTGACCTGAGACGAGTAATGAAAGGTTTAATAAAGAGAAGGAAAGAAGATGTTTCCACAGAATTGTTACGACCCCGAATTAGGCCATTCTGCCCACTCTGTCTGTACCCGCTCTCCAAATGAGCATCATGACTTTGTGCCATTCCCCTGCCTTTTCCCTATACCCCTGCACATTGTTTCTATTCAAATAATCATCTCATTCTCTCCTTGAATGCCTCAATTGAACCTGCCTCCATCACGCTTCCAGGCAGTGCATTGCAGACCCAAACCACTCGCTGTGTGAAAAAGTATTTTCTCACAGTACATTTGTTTCTTTAGCAAATCACTTTAAATCTGTTCTTGGTCCTTTTATGAACGAGAACAGCTGTTCCCTTTCTACTCTGTCCAACCCCCTCACAATTTTTAATATCTCTATCCAATCTCCTCTTAGCTTTCTCTCCCAGGAGAACAGTTCCAACCTCTCCAACCTATCCTCATAACTGACGTTTCACATCAATTTGGGGCAGCACGGTAGCATTGTGGATAGCACAATCGCTTCACAGCTCCGGGGTCCCAGGTTCGATTCCGGCTTGGGTCACTGTCTGTGTGGAGTCTGCACATCCTCCCCGTGTGTGCGTGGGTTTCCTCCGGGTGCTCCGGTTTCCTCCCACAGTCCAAAGATGTGCAGGTTAGGTGGATTGGCCATGATAAATTTCCCTTAGTGTCCAAAATTGCCCTTAGTGTTGGGCGGGGTTGGGTTATGGGGATAGAGTGGAGTTGTTGACCTTGGGTGGGGTGCTCTTTCCAAGAGCCGGTGCAGACTCGATGGGCTGAATGGCCTCCTTCTGCTCTGTAAATTCTATGAAACTATCCCTGGAACCATTCTTGTAAACCTCTCCTGCACTCTCTCCAATGCATTCACATCCTCCTATAGTGTGGCGCCAAGAACTGTACACAATACTCCAGCTGAGGTCTAACTAGTGTCTTGTAGAAGTTCAGCATAACCTCCTTGCTATTGTACTCTGTGCCCCTAATAATAAAGCCCAGAAAACTAAATATTAACTGCTGTCACCAACTGTCCTGCCACCTTCAATGATCTATGTACATATATACCCTGGCACTGCTCCTCCTGCCCCTTAAGAATGTTATCCCTGGACTTCCAGTGGCGACAGGTAGGAGAAGGTTGCACATAAATAGAGGTTTTTCACAGTAACTTCATTGAAGCCTACTTGTGACAATAAGTTTTTATTATTATTATATTATTATTATAAGGTAGCTCCCACCGTGGTCTTTGTGTTTTGGACTTTTTAACCCGGTGTTCGGGGATTTTGGTTACAAAACCGGCCCGAATGGGAAAAAGGAATTTGTCGGCGAAAGAGTGTCAAAATCTATGAAGAGGTTGGTGGTAAGAAGATTTCAGAGAGTAATCCATCAATAGAGCCAGAAAGCCCATGAAGCTCAGCAGGAGGTAAGGCGGTGAATCCGGCCTTGGGTGTGGTTGCTCATGTCACCGTGGAAACGCTGACTGAGATGATGGTTCAGTAGTTTGAAAAACAGTTTGCGAAGCATTTTGAGGAGCAGGGCAGGGTGATGATGGAAACCCTCAAGCAGTCAATTGAGGAGGCACTTGGCCCAATGCGGGAGAAGCTGGAAAATACTTTGGAGGCGGTGAAGGAGCATGATGGGGGGGGGGGGTTGAAGGGTATGGAGATGGCCTTTTCATGGTATTGTGATCGAATCACCTCATTGGGAGCTGAGATGTTGCTGTTGGAGAAGAGGAACGAGGCTCTGATGGTAAAGGTGGATGACTTGGATGACAGGTCCAGGAGTCTGAACCTTAGAATCGTGGGGTTACTGGAGGGGGTGGAGGGCCTAAAGCCGACTGAGTACTTTTTACAGATATTTGTCATGCTTTGGGGGGAGGGGGGTGGGAAGGATTACCTCTCCAGAATTGGATTAGGACCACCAAGTGCTCTGGCGGAAGCCTCGGGCGAATGAGTGGGTGGTGATTATTGAATTCCACAGCTTCCAGGAAAAGGAGCAGGTTCTGCAAAGGCCCAAAGTGAATTGGGACTTGAGATGGGAAGGAAACATAATTCGGATATACTAAGATGTCGGCGCGGAGTTGGCAAAGCCACATGCAGCTTTTAATAAGGCAAAGTCAGCGCTGTTCAGCAGTGGAGTCAGGTTTGGAGTGGCGTACCCAGCGAGGCTGACTGACTTTTCAGTTGAAAGATCATTTTTTCAATACATTGGAGGAGGCAGAGGCATTTGTCAAGGAGCATGGACTTGGTCTTGAATGAAAGGATTCGATTGGGCCTTTAATGGGGATGGTTGGGAGATGCTTTGTAGTTTGTATGTGGTGTATGTTTGGGATTGAGGGGGCTACGGTTGTCAAGGGGTAGTGGTTAGAGTAACAATATGGGGAATATATGGCCCCCTGGGGGAGTTTGAGTATTGTATGGGTGTTGGGCTTTGGCTGCTTATCCATAGCTGGAACGGGTTGGAGAGCGTAGATTTTCCTTTGTTCTTTGGACATACACCCTGGGTGGGGGGGTTACCTTTGCTAGCTGTAAACTTTCAGCTAGTGAACAGGAGTGATGTGGGGGGGAGGGGCTGCGGCTTGTTGGACCTGCTTGGGCAAGATTCAGTGAGCCTAGCTTATTTGTTAGGTGGGGGTACGAGGGGGAGATAGAATGGAGCCATGTCTCTGGGAAGCTTTTTTCAAGCTTATGGTGGGGGGGGGGGGGGGGGGGGGTGTGTGTGTGTGTCTTGAGTGAGTCCTGGGCCCGGGCCGACCAAAGGGGGCAACCCTTGCCTTTTATCTTTAGAAATTGGTCACGGTTAGTCGGTAGTAAGGGAGGGGGGAGGGGGGGCAAGGGGTGTTTATGGATTGGGGGTTTTTTCTATTCAAGAGTAGGGGTTTGTAAATGGTATTTTGTTTGTATGAATTTGTTTATTTTATTATATAAAATGAAGACTTTAATAAAAATATATATATTTTTTAAAATATAATTTTTATTGGAATTTTTTACAGAAAATATAAAACGTAACGACCAACAATGAAATGCAACAAAATAACCCATAATAACTGTAACACCCCCAGACCGTATCGACGCATGTATCCCATCCCCCACCCCCCCAACCCCAATGAACAACAAAAGAACTTAAAAATAAATTTAAATTAAATAAACAAACATAGTCATCGTCCGCCCCCCCCCCACCTTTTCCCTCCCCCTTCCCCCCCTCCCCCCCGGGTTGCTGCTGCTACTGACCCCGTACCCTATCGTTGAGCCAGAAAGTCGAGAAAAGGTTGCCACCGCCTAAAGAACCCTTGTACCGACCCTCTCAGGGCGAATTTGATCTTCTCTAGCTTAATGAAACCCGGCATGTCATTGATCCAGGTCTCCACGCTTGGGGGCCTCGCATCCTTCCATTGTAGCAAGATCCTTCACCGGGCTACTAGGGATGCAAAGGCCAGCACACCGGCCTCTTTCGCCTCCTGCACTCCCGGCTCCACCCCAACCCCAAAAATCGCGAGTCGCCATCCTAGCTTGACCCTGGATCCCACCACCCTCGACACCGTCCTCGCCACCCCCTTCCAGAACTCCTCCAGTGCCGGGCATGCCCAGAACATATGGGCATGGTTCGCTGGACTCCCCGAGCACCTGACACACCTGTCTTCACCCCCAAAGAACCTACTCATCCTCGTCCCAGTCATGTGGGCCCGGTGCAGCACCTTGAATTGGATGAGACTAAGCCGCGCACACAAGGAGGAAGAATTAACCCTCTCCAGGGCATCAGCCCATGTCCCGTCTTCGATCTGTTCCCCCAGTTCCCCCTCCCACTTAGCTTTCAGCTCCTCTACTGACGCCTCCTCCGCCTCCTGCATAACCTTGTAGATATCAGATATCTTCCCCTCTCCGACCCAGACCCCCGAAAGCACCCTGTCGCTCACCCCCCTCGCGGGAAGCGAAGGGAATCCCTCCACCTGCCGCCTAGCAAATGCCTTTACCTGCAGATACCTGAACATGTTTCCCGGGGGGAGCCCAAATTTCTCCTCCAACTCCCCCAGGCTCGCAAACCTCCCATCAATAAACAGGTCCCTCAGCTGTCTGATGCCCGCTCTGTACCAACCCTGAAATCCCCCATCAATGTTCCCCGGGGCGAACCTATGGTTCCCCCTTAACGGAGCCTCCATCGAGCCCCCCACTTCTCCCCTATGTCGCCTCCACTGCCCCCACATCTTGAGGGTAGCCGCCACCACCGGACTCATGGTATACCTCGTAGGAGGGAGCGGCCACGGCGCCGTTACCAGGGCCCCCAGGCTTGTATCTCCACAGGACGCCCTCTCCATCCATTTCCATGCTGCCCCCTCCCCCTCCATTACCCACTTGCGCACCACCGACACATTGGCCGCCCAATAATACCCCGAGAGATTGGGCAACGCCAGCCCCCCCCCCCCATCTCTAACCCGCTCCAAGAAGACCCTCCTCACCCTCGGGGTCCCATGCGCCCAAACAAAGCTCATGATGCTGCTAGTCACCCTTCTAAAAAAGGCCCTCGGGATAAAGGTGGGCAAACACTGAAAAAGGAACAAGAACCTCGGGAGAACTGTCATTTTGACGGACTGCGCTCTACCCGCCAACGATAGCGGCACCATGTCCACCTTTTAAATTCCTCCTCCATCTGTTCCACCAGCCTGGTAAAATTAAGCTTATGTAGAGTCCCCCAACTCCTGGCCACCTGCACCTCCAGGTATCTGAAACTCTTCACTGCCCTCTTAAATGGGAGTCTCCCAATTCCCTCCTCCTGATCACCCGGGTGTACTACGAATACCTCACTCTTGCCTAAATTTAACTTATAGCACGAGAAGCCCCCAAATTCCGCTAACAGCTCCATCACCCCCGGCATTCCCCCTTCTGGATCCGCCACATACAACAGCAGGTCGTCCGCATACAGCGATACCCGATGTTCCTCCCCACCCCGCACCAGACCCCTCCATCTCCCTGACTCCCTCAACGCCATAGCCAAAGGTTCAATCGCCAGTGCAAAGAGCAAGGGGGACAGGGGGCACCCCTGCCTGGTCCCACGGTAGAGCCTAAAGTACTCCAATCTCCTTCCATTGGTAACTACACTTGCCATCGGAGCCGCGTAGAGCAGCCTCACCCATTTGATGAATCCCTCCCCGAATCCGAACCTCTCCAGCACCTCCCACAGGTACCCGCACTCAACTCTATCAAACGCTTTCTCCGCATCCAGCGCCACCACTATCTCCGCCTCCCCCTCCACTGCCGGCATCATAATAACATTTAGCAAGCTCCGCACATTCGTGTTGAGCTGCCGTCCCTTGACAAATCCTGTCTGATCCTCGTGTATCACCCCTGGCACACAGTCCTCTATCCTGGTGGCCAGGATCTTCGCCAGCAACTTAGCGTCAACATTGAGGAGCGAGATAGGCCTGTATGATCCACACTGCAAGGGGTCCTTATCCCGCTTTAGGATCAGAGAGATCAGTGCCCGCGACATCGTCGGGGGCAAAGCCCCCCCTCCCATGCCTCATTGAAGGCTCGCACCAACAGGGGGCCCACCAGATCCGCATACTTTTTATAAAATTCCACCGGGAACCCGTCCGGCCCCGGCGCCTTACCTGACTGCATTTGTCCAATCCCCCTGACTAGCTCCTCCAACTCTATCGGCGGCCCCAGCCCCTCTACCGCTCCTCTTGAACCCTTGGGAAACATAGCCTGTTCATGAAGCTCTCCATCCCCCCTCTCCCCATCGGAGGTTCTGACCGGTACAGTTCCTCGTAGAAGTCCCTAAAGACCCAATTTACTTCTGTCCCCTTCTGCACTACATTCCCACCCCTATCCGTCACTCCACCAATTTCCCTAGCCGCATCTCGCCTGCAGAGCTGATGCGCCAACATCCTGCTCGCCTTAATAAAAATATTTTTAAAAATAATTTTACCCCTTTTTATTATCTCCTCATGTGCTTCCTTCCAAGTACATCACCTCACACTTCTCCACGTTGAACCTAATCTGCCCCCAACTGCCCACTCCACCTATCTGCCCACTCCACTAAATTGTCCATGTTTTATTGAAGTTCTACACTGTCCTCTTCACAATTTACAATACTTCCAAGTTTTGTATCATCCGCAAACTTTGAAATTGTCCCCTGCACACCAGGATCTGGATCATTAATGTATATCTTGTGGGGGAGTCCAACATTAGGGGCCATGGATATAAAGATAATTGTGAATAAACTCAATAGGGAGCTCATGAGAAACATCTTTATGTAGAGAATAGTGAGAATGCAGAACTCCTGACCGACGAAGTAGTTGAACCAAATAGAACCTCTTGAAGAGGAACCGAGATAGGTACTTGAGGGAGGAAAGAATAGGAGAACATGTTGATGGGGTTAGATGAGGTGAAATGGTAAGAGACTCATGTGGAACATGAACACTGCCGTAGATCATTTGAATAGCTTGTTGGTGCTGTGCTCTCTATGTATTTCAACATGTCTAATTCAGGGGTGTCTCTCCATGAACTCAGTCTCACTGTGGGTTTCTCTCTCATTCCCTGCTATTTTCCTGTCTAGTTTGAAGCTGACCGCCGTGCATTTATCATCACTCTGAACTCCTTTGGCACCGAGCTGAGCAGAGAGGATCGGGCTGCACTCTACCCTTGTTGCGGAAGGTTGCACCCAGATGGTTTGACTCTCTTGTCCAAAGCTGAGGATTTTGAGCATGTGCGTGCAGTTGCTGAATATTATGCGGTACGTTCTCTAACTGATATCGAAGCTCACATTGTCACACCGATCAATGTTCAGTCAATGTGCTCTTCCTGTTCACTGCCAGTCAAACTTTCCCCATTCTGTCCTGGACCTTTACGAGTGTTGGAGTGAAAGACGAGGCTCTGAACCCAGTCCAGATCCCACAATTTCCTGTCTGAGCAGCTGAGACCTTCTCTGTCTGGGCAGCTGAGTGCAATCTCTACCTGGGTGGCTGGGATCCAGTCTCTGTCTGGGTGGCTGGGATCCAGTCTCTGTCTGGGTGGCTGGGATCCAGTCTCTGTCTGGGTGGCTGGGATCCAGTCTCTGTCTGGGTGGCTGGGATCCAGTCTCTGTCTGGGTGGCTGGGATCCAGTCTCTGTCTGGGTGGCTGGGATCCAGTCTCTGTCTGGGTGGCTGGGATCCAGTCTCTGTCTGGGTGGCTGGGATCCTGTCTCTGTCTGGGTGGCTGGGATCCAGTCTGTGTCTGAGTGGCTGGGATCCAGTCTCTGTCTGGGTGGCTGGGATCCAGTCTCTGTCTGGGTGGCTGGGATCCAGTCTCTGTCTGGGTGGCTGGGATCCAGTCTCTGTCTGGGTGGCTGGGATCCAGTCTCTGTCTGGGTGGCTGGGATCCAGTCTCTGTCTGGGTGGCTGGAATCCAGTCTCTGTCTGGGTGGCTGGGATCCAGTCTCTGTCTGGGTGGCTGGGATCCTGTCTCTGTCTGGGTGGCTGGGATCCAGTCTGTGTCTGAGTGGCTGGGATCCAGTCTCTGTCTGGGTGGCTGGGATCCAGTCTCTGTCTGGGTGGCTGGGATCCAGTCTCTGTCTGGGTGGCTGGGATCCAGTCTCTGTCTGGGTGGCTGGAATCCAGTCTCTGTCTGGGTGGCTGGGATCCAGTCTCTGTCTGGGTGGCTGGGATCCAGTCTCTGTCTGGGTGGCTGGGATCCCGTCTCTGTCTGGGTGGCTGGGATCCCGTCTCTGTCTGGGTGGCTGGGATCCAGTCTCAGTCTGGGTGGCTGGGATCCAGTCTCTGTCTGGGTGTCTGGGATCCAGTCTCTGTCTGGGTGGCTGGGATCCAGTCTCTGTCTGGGTGGCTGGGATCCAGTCACTGTCTGGGTGGCTGGGATCCCGTCTCTGTCTGGGTGGCTGGGATCCAGTCTCTGTCTGGGTGGCTGGGATCCCGTCTCTGTCTGGGTGGCTGGGTTCCAGTCTCTGTCTGGGTGGCTGGGATCCAGTCTCTGTCTGGGTGGCTGGGATCCCGTCTCTGTCTGGGTGGCTGGGATCCCGTCTCTGTCTGGGTGGCTGGGATCCAGTCTCTGTCTGGGTGGCTGGGATCCCGTCTCTGTCTGGGCAGCTGAGTGCAATCTCTACCTGGGTGGCTGGGATCCAGTCTCTGTCTGGGTGGCTGGGATCCAGTCTCTGTCTGGGTGGCTGGGATCCAGTCTCTGTCTGGGTGGCTGGGATCCAGTCTCTGTCTGGGTGGCTGGGATCCCGTCTCTGTCTGGGTGGCTGGGTTCCAGTCTCTGTCTGGGTGGCTGGGATCCAGTCTCTGTCTGGGTGGCTGGGATCCAGTCTCTGTCTGGGTGGCTGGGATCCAGTCTCTGTCTGGGTGGCTGGGATCCCGTCTCTGTCTGGGTGGCTGGTTTCCAGTCTCTGTCTGGGTGGCTGGGATCCAGTCTCTGTCTGGGTGGCTGGGATCCCGTCTCTGTCTGGGTGGCTGGGATCCAGTCTCTGTCTGGGTGGCTGGGATCCAGTCTCTGTCTGGGTGGCTGGGATCCAGTCTCTGTCTGGGTGCCTGTTGGCATCTTTGTCTGGACAGATGGAAGCGCTTAAAAGCAAATTACTGTGGATGCTGGAATCTAAAACAAAGGCAGAAAATGCTGGACAATCTCAGCACGTCTGACAGCGTCTGTGGAGAGAGAAGGAAGCTAACGTTTCAAGTCTGGCTCTCTCTCTCTCTCACTCTCTCTCCACAGATGCTGTCAGACGTGCTGAGATTGTCCAGCGTCTCCTGACCTTGTTTTAGATGACAGTGCTTCTGTGTCTGAGAGGCAGAGAGCATCTGTGGCTGGGGTGCTAAGGGGTCTCTTTTTGGCCTTAATTTAAACCCCTTCTGACAGAGGGGAGAGATTTGAATGGGGCATTAAAATGTAATTCAACATTCCACCTCCAATCCGTCTTTCCCGGGAAATGTAACATTCCCAATGACGATTCCGGCTCTGGCGAGGCTCCTGCTAACAGTAGGTTGGGAATTTCATACTGACACGTGGCAGCTGCAACGTAACAGGAGCGGAGGGCAGAACTGACTAGAGGAGGGTCAGATAAGTTTTAAAACTTTATCACTCTTTGAACTCCTTGTGGACCATGCGGTGTGCACCCCCACCCCATCAACTCTCCTAGCACCATGAAGAATCGTTGTTCCCCCCACCCCACCCCCACACAATGGCTACCTCTATCACTGGTATGGGTGGGACTTAAAGCCCATGAGCTGTATTTTGTTTTGGGTAAGTGGGACAGCCTTGTCAGGGCCATTCGAACAGGCCCGATGAGGCAGCAATGCAAAGGCAGGTTAAAGGGGAGCGCGTCTCTGCTGGTATGTGGTGGGGGTTGGGGATGCCTGTCATAATATACACCAGTATATCATGGTGCAGACACACACTGATGGACATACACTAGGACCAATCAACATGCACAAACACCGCAGCCAATCACCAGTTAGAACACACTCACTATAAAGGCAGAGGGCATCACTTTTCCCGCTCATTCTGGATGCTGCCTCTCAGAAGCACAAGAGCTCATCAAGTACAGTACAAACTCACACCACGTGCTGAGTGATTCAACTGGTTAGGACAGGCACAGGTCTCTAGTTAATCTAGTATTGTGTAACCCACAGCAATAGTATGTCTTGTATTTTATAAGAGTTAATAAAATAGTGTTGAACCTTCAGTGTTGGTGGCATATGTCTGCTTCACGAGTCCACAGTGCCCAACACTTCACTGCCTGCATTGGGCCCAGGTAACCTGATCAAGGGAAACAGACCCACACAAACCGCAGCTGGCCGCCAGAATTTCTTTGGTGTCCTCGCCACATGGCACCTGCCCGCTGCTCCCAGTGGTAGTAAGAAGATGCCTTCCTTCGGTGACCTGAAGTCAAATGGGTTGCCCGGCCACCTAGTCCACCACTGCTAAAATACCAGCGGGGTGGGTAGGCAACAGGCAAGGACCCCCCTCATCCCACCTTATTTTGCATTACCCCCACCCTGCCTTTCAGCCTGTCCCCTGTGGCAGGGGATAAATTGCAGCCTGTGTGGGATCTTTTCCCAAGATAATGTTTACTTCTGACCTGCCTCTTATTCCCTTCTGTCAGGAATATAAATTCTTGTTTGAAGGAGCAGAGAAGGATTCAGATGAGAAGACCCTGGAGGACAAGTTCTTTGAATATGAGGTAAAACCGTTATTGGGCTCCTCAGACCTCTCACTCCCTTTCATCAACTATACCCCACTCTCATTCACCTCAATCCCTCTCCTTCTTTCACCCATCACCCTCCGTGCTCCTTCAACCACTCCACCCACCTCTACCCCCTCAGCACAATGTGTAACAGGCTGGGTGTTTGAGTTGAGACTGTATACATTCTGGATTTGTTATTTTAAATGCATTGGCCGGGTGCTGGGTCAGACGCGACCTGGTGATCAAGACATGCTCAAGAGCAAAGGTTGGATGTTGGGAGCTGTCACACGTCATAAAAATCTGAAGCATCCCAAATGAATCCCAAACTTTTTGCTCTGGTGCTTTGTGTGAGAAACCTGTGGGAAATAGCCTGAACCATAGCCTCGGTAGTAACACTGGGGATGAACATTCCTACATCAGTTATTGAAATAGTTCCTGCTCAATTGGAAAAGGAGCGAGATGACAGGGAACAAAGGATGCAAAGACATTGATAGGGCTCAGATCAGGAAAAGGACAGGGTGCTTTCAGCAAAGGAAACTAGTCTCCACAATAAGTAGCTCACCCACCTCAGTCCAAATGTACTCACGCACTACATGAGAACTCCTCAAGATTATGGCCTCGTACTCCTTTATCTGACTGTAACTCTCATGCTCTTCCTTCCCAGGTGAAGCTCAATGTGCTGGCGTTTGATAACCAGTTTCACTTTGGGGTGTTCCACGCTTATATGAAGCTGAAGGAGCAGGAATGTCGGAATATCGTCTGGATCGCAGAATGTATAGCCCAGAGGCATCGCACTCGCATCGACAACTACATCCCCATACTCTAACCACAAGTCACCTAAAGCATGACTGGTGCCTTATTAACTAGTGACCAACTACTGTAACTTGTCCCAGTAACTGATCCTCAGTAGGCAGCATACACCAACTTATTCTGAGTAACCACCTCACCCATCCATGTTGTTCTTTGCTCATCATGTATCATGTCCTCAGTAATCAATATTTAGTCATTTGTTAATCTCAGTAATCAGTCTTGAGGATACAATCCCCTGGTTAGTAGACTAATCACCAGCTCAGCCCCTGGGCGGGAGTTACTGTGATCCCAGTAATACCTCCCTCATTGCTATCTGTCTGATTTCTGCCAAATAACCTTGTTTCATCGTGATTTAGTGTGGAAGGCAAGCAGCATTGGGGTGGATGCACTCTGCCTCAGGTGCCCAATCAGAAATGAGAACTATTCCTTGTGTACATAATAGTCCATTAAAGCAAAGCCATTCTTACCTAACAGGCTTTTTAAGTTCTGTCAAATGTAACATAAGAAATGGGAACAAGCGTAAGTGGCCCCTCAAGCCTCCTCCACCATTTAATAACATCATGGCTAATCTAATTGCAGACTTCACTCCATTGTTCTGTCTACCCCCATAATTCCTGACTCCTTTCTAGATCAAAAAGCCTAAATCTGCTTCGAATGTATTCAATGATCCAGCCTCCACTGCTCTCTTGTTGACAATTCTCCACAGGTAACATGTATAGGAGGTTGTCACACAGCCCAATTACATTGTGTATTGTGATTTTCACACTGCACCAGTCACACTGGCCGATTCTCCTAAAAAAGGAACAAAGTCCCATAGCGAGCGTGTTATTCTTTTGAAACATATTTTATTGAGGCTGCATATACATATATATATACACATCAAACACAACCATAAAACAAAGCAAGCAAACAGGGCTGCACATAATCAAAATAACTGAACAACTAAAATATCTAATACCTCTTTCAATGGCCCCCGACCAGCGCCGCGTCGACCGCGCTCACGCGACTGGCAGTAATTCTCCAGTTCGCGGAGAATCACAGGAAGGCGTTGGAGTCGATCGCGGGTCTGACACCCCATTCCCCGCCCCCCACCCCCACCGAGCGCGATTTCGGCACGGAGGCTCGGAGAATCCCGACCCTTAACTGTTTTTAAAGAAGTCGATGAACGCTGCCATCTCCGGGCAAACCTCTCCACAGACCCTCTCAAGGCGAACTTTATCTTCTCCAACCTGAGGAACTCTGCCAGGTCACTCACCCAAACCCCCGATTTCGGCGGCACCGAATCTCGCCATTCCAATAAGATTCGTCTCCGGGCTACCAGGGAGGCAAAGGCCTGGGCGGCATGTGGCGCAGTGGATAGCACTGGGACTGTGGCACTGAGGACCTGAGGGTTCGATCCCGGCTCTGGGTCACTGTCCGTGTGGTGTTTGCACATTCTCCCCGTGGGTTTCACTCCCCATAATCCAGAGATGTGCAGGTTAGGTGGATTGACAACGTTAAATTGCCCCTTATTTGGCAAAAAAAAAGAATTGGGTACTCAAAATTTATTAAACAAAATATTGGCCTCTCTCGCCCCCTGGACTCTTGGTCTTCTGACACTCCAAAAATCGCCACTTCAGAACTCGGGACCACATTCACCTTCAAAACGTCTGACATAACATCGGCAAACCCCTGCCAGAATCCCCCAAGCTTCGCACAGCCACAAAACATGTGGACATGATTCGCAGGCCCACCTCCGCACCGCCCACACCTATCCTCCACCCCTTCAAAAAACCTGCTCATCCTGGCCACAGCCACATGTGCCCTGTGGACCACCTTGTACTGAATAAGGCTAAGCCTACCACACGCCGAGGAGGCGTTCACTCTCCTCAAAGGCTTCCTCCCACACACCAGCCTCCTCACCCCTCCCCAGCTCTTCCTCCCACTTCTGCTTCACTACCCCTATTGGGGCACCCCCCCAATCCATCAACTCCTTATATATTTGCAACACTTTACTCACACCTACCCCTGTCTTTGACACCACCTTGTCATGTAGCCTCTGGGGCAGCAGATGAGGCAAGGACAGTGCCTGCTTCCTGACAAAATCCCTCACCTGTAAATACCGAAACCCATTCTTGGCGGGCAACTCAAATTCCTCCACCAACCCTTCCAAGCTTGAGAAGCTGCCCCCTAGGAATTGATCCACAAACCGCTCAATCCCCACCCATTGTCACCATTGAAACCCCCGTCTAGCCCCCCCCCCCAGAGCAAACCTATGATTCCTGCAGATCGGAGCCCAAATCGAGGCCCCCTCCAGCCTCAGGTCCTGCCGCTACTGTCCCCACACCCTCAGGGCCACCACCACTACCGGGCTTGTGGAGTACCTGGCCGGCGAGAACGGTAAAGGCACCGTCACCAATGCCCCCAAACTCGAGTCTTTGCAAGAGGCTGCCTCCATCCGCTCCCATACTGACCCTTCCCCCACTACCCACTTCCTAACCATGGTTATATTCGCCGCCCAATAGTACATAGCGAGCGTGTATAGCCGTGTGCTTCCCGACACTCACAGTGCCGAGAAACATATGGATATTCAATGTGGCTCGTGTTGTATAAGGGGCGTGAACGGGGAATGGGCAGCTGAGGCTGCACATAGTCCCGCTTTGTACAGTGGGGAGCCCTGCTTGCTGGAGGTCCCTAGTGTAACAAGAGAAAATGGCGTCCCGATCTCTGAAGCCCCATTACGATCTCCGACCTCCCCCCAGCCCAAACACACTATAGGACGGTCCCTGCCCCCCCCCCCCCCCCGCAACACCCATGGAGGCCACCCCCAGTCATGCTGTGTATCGTGATGCACACATTGTACTAGTCGCACTGTGTATTGTGATTTACACACTGTCCCACTCACACTGTGTATTGTGATTTACACACTGTCCCACTCACACTGTGCATTGTGATTTACACACTGTCCCACTCGCACTGTGTATTGTGATTTACACACTGGGTCAGTCACACTGTGTATTGTGATTTACATACTGGGTCAGTCACACTGTGTATTGTGATTTACACACTGTCCCACTCGCACTGTGTATTGTGATTTACATACTGGGTCAGTCACACTGTGTATTGTGATTTACACACTGTCCCACTCGCACTGTGTATTGTGATTTACACACTGTCCCACTCACACTGTGTATTGTGATTTACACACTGGGTCAGTCACACTGTGTATTGTGATTTACATACTGGGTCAGTCACACTGTATTGTGATTTACATACTGGGTCAGTCACACTGTGTACTGTGATTTACATACTGGGTCAGTCACACTGTGTACTGTGATTTACATACTGGGTCAGTCACACTGTGTATTGTGATTTACATACTGGGTCAGTCACACTGTGTACTGTGATTTACACACTGGGTCAGTCACACTGTGTATTGTGATTTACATACTGGGTCAGTCACACTGTGTACTGTGATTTACATACTGGTCAGTCACACTGTGTATTGTGATTTACATACTGGGTCAGTCACACTGTGTATTGTGATTTACATACTGGGTCAGTCACACTGTGTACTGTGATTTACATACTGGGTCAGTCACACTGTGTACTGTGATTTACATACTGGGTCAGTCACACTGTGTATTGTGATTTACATACTGGGTCAGTCACACTGTGTACTGTGATTTACATACTGGGTCAGTCACACTGTGTACTGTGATTTACATACTGGGTCAGTCACACTGTGCATTGTGATTTACATACTGGGTCAGTCACACTGTGCATTGTGATTTACATACTGGGTCAGTCACACTGTGTACTGTGATTTACATACTGGGTCAGTCACACTGTGTATTGTGATTTACATACTGCACCAATTACACTGTGCATTGTGATTTACACACTGTCCCACTCACACTGCATTGTGAGTTACACACTGCGCCAGTGACACTGTGTTATATGGGCGGCACATTAGCATAGTGTTTAGCACTGTTGCTTCACAGCGCCAGGGTCCCAGGTTTGAGTCCGGGCTTGGGTCACTGTCTGTGTGGAGTCTGCACGACTCCCTGTGTCTGCGTGGGTTTCCTCCGGGTACTCTGGTTTCCTCCCACAAGTCCCGAACGATGTGCTGTTAGGTTAACTGGACCTTCTGATTTCTCCTTTAGTGTACCCGGTTAGGAGTGTGTGATATCCAGTCCCGAATGAAACTCCTGCCCCACCCATCCTTTCCTCAGCCTCACCTGGTCCCCTATCTTCAAGTGCGTCTCCTGCAAAAAGGTCACGTCCACCTTCAGACTCCTCAAGTGCGCAAACACAAATGACCATTTGACCAGCCCATTCAGCCCTCACATTCCATGAGACCAGCCTGGTCGTGGAGCTTCCTGCCCTCCTTCCCCTGCCGATCAGCTATATCCCTTCTTGGGTCAGCCCGCAGCCTGTGCCACGCAACCCTCCAGGCCAACCTTGGGTGTCCACCGTCATCAATCTCTTCCAAACTGTGCCACACCCTTGTCAGCACTCCTCCCACCTCCCCTCAAACAAAGAACCATCCCGCCTTCCCCCACCTGCCTCCTGGCAACCTCCTACCTCACTCCTGTTAACTAGCCTACTCAGCTAGTATGGTGGCCCTTGCCCAAGGCCTCCAACCTTCCTACCTCCCCCAGCTCCCCTCCCCCTAACCATACACCCGTAAAGGGTAACAAAAGGTGCACACACCTTCGATGTTCCCCCTTGAAAAAACCTGCCCTCCAAAACAAAACCACCATCAAAAATTTTAAAGAACACACAAACTCCTCCAAAGTTCAGTGTCCTCCCTCATCAATTTCTCCAGCATCTTAGTCACATACATGCCAGCCTCCGAACCTTCAATGCCTTTGGGCATCCCAACGATTCTAATATTTTGTCTTCTGGAGCGATTCTCCAGATCTTCCACCTTCTCCTTCAGCCTCTTTTTGGTCTCCCGCATCACTCCCATCTCAGCCACCAATGGGGCCAACTGCTCCTCGTGCTCCCCCATCTCCTCCTCCATTTTCTGGATCGGCCGACCCTGGGCCTCTCGCCTCTGCTCCACTCTCTCGATCCCAGACTTAATCGGCTCCTTGGCTAGGCCTTCCAGGGCCTCCTTCCTCTGCTGGCAAAACCTTTCATTGAGAAACTCTATTAACTGTTCCATTGACCACTGGGCAGGCAGAGCAGCCCCCCCCCCCCCTCCCCCCATTGCCCGCCGCCATCTTTTCTTGTGACGCACTACGAAGACTTTCCTGCCCCAGCAAGCAGCCCTTTCCTTCTTGCCCCACTCCTAGTCCGTGGATCCATCCATCAGCCACACCTTCCCCAGGCACGCCTGCACCTCTTGCATTCAAATACTGAATACAGGGAAAAGACCGAAAAAATTCACCTTGAGCGGGAGCCACCAAATGTGTGACCGCTCACTCCATGGCCGCCACCGGAAGTCTCGGTGGTGATTGGACCTGATCCCACTGGAATGTTCTCAAAGTCACTAGTTTCCAGTTTGGTTTCACTTTTGATTTTGCCACCTGGAGAGAGGCTTCTAATCAATTCTCTCCAAAAAGATCTGACTAATCCTCTCCATAAAGCCACTGTGAGGGCTGATTCTCTCTCTAGCAAGTCTGGGTGTCAATTTTCTCAAGACTGCAAAGGCTTGAAGTCTAACCACGAGCTGGAAGAAGGGTTTTATGGAAGATAAAGTGTCTCAAAAAATATATAGGCCTTAGTGTGCACCTCAAGCTGAAGGCCCAGCTTGGTTAGATCTAAAGTAACTGTCCCCAGAAGGCCTCCTTCCTGTACGTATTGTACTGAATGAATGATTGCAAAGAAGACAGTTTCCAGCTCCATTGATCAGCCAGCGTGTTGTGAGGAAATTCTGCGACAGGACTACCATTGGAAGCACCGACTCTTATCATGTGACCTTTATCATTATAATTTTCACCCCCACCCCCTATGTTTATCTGTCTTGTGTGTATAGGTAAGGATGAGACAGTTAAAAGAGGTAGTAGGTTAGCTTTCTGTTATTCAGTTGCATTTCTGCATTCTTAATCCTTATTATTTTTTAATGTAAATTTAGTATACCCAATTCATTTTTTCCAATTAAGGGACAATTTAGCATGGCCAGTCCACCTAGCCGGCACATTTTTAGGTTGTGGGGGCGAAACCCACGCAAACACGGGGAGAATGTGCAAACTCCACACGGACAGTGACCCAGAGCCGGGATCGAACCTGGGACCTCGGCGCCGTGATGCAGCAGTGCTAACCACTGCGCCACCGTGCTGCCCTTTTATTCTTATTATCAATAAACAGTAATTGTGATTCAACTTAAAAACCTGATGACTGTAATCATTGGGCAGCTAAGGGCCAAAGACGTTGGGAATTTTTATAAGAATTATTGCATTAGCAACATTGTGCACTTTTACAGCAGCTTTAATGTAGTAAAATGCCCCAAAGTGCCTCACAAGAACTGTATCAGGCAACATGCGACATCAAGTCACATACAGAGATATTAGGACACATGACCAAATGTTTGAAAGAGTGTCATAAAGAAAGCAAGGCGCAAAGAATTAATGGGGTTCAGGAAGAGACTACAATCACTTGAGGACTCGTCAGAAACATGTGTAGAAGCAAGTATGGAGTTAGCTCACAGCTTGGGCTATACCCTGTATATATGTACATCGTCATGTGTCATCAATAAACACTTAATATTCAGGTCTTCCAGTGGTGGCCATGGAGTGAGAGGTCGCACATTTGGTGGCTCCTGATCCCAGGTGGGTTTTTTTTGGTCTCTTCCCCACCCATAGTGCAAAGTATTTGAGGGCAAAAGGTACAGGAGTACCTGGGGAAGGTAACATTCCTCTGGTGTGGCTGGTGCATGGATCAGTGGATTAGGAGCGCCACGAGAAACAAAGAGCTGTTGGATTTGGAGAGTTTTCGTTGTGCGCCACAGGGAAAGATGGCGGAGGGCAAGGGAGCCATGATGCCTGCCCAGTGGTCAATGGAGCAGTTGGTGATGTTCCTGAATGATAAGTTTTGGCAGCAGAGGAAAGGGGCCCTGGAAGGCCCAGCCAATGTGGCGGAACCGCTGAGATCTGGGATTGAGAGAGTTAAGCAGAGGCGATTCAGAAAATGGAGGAGGCAGTGGGGGAGCACGAGGAGTAGATGGCCTCATTGGTGGCTAAGATTGGAGTGATGCGAGAGAGCCAGAAAATGCTGGGGGAGGACTTCAGGTGACGGTGATGTGCTGAGCAGTCGCACATCAGGTGGCTCTCCTCCAGAATACAATCAAAAAGGTACTTTTAGACGAATTTAGCCCAAAAATTCAGACTTATTTCACCCACAAGGAAGAAACAGAGAGTAATCATAGAATTTACAGTGCAGAAGGAGGCCATTCGGCCCATCGAGTCTGCACCGGCTCCTGGAAAGAGCACCCCACCCAAGGTCAACACCTCCACCCTATCCCCATAACCCAGTAACCCCACCCAACACTAAGGGCAATTTTGGACACTAAGGGAAATTTAGCCTGGCCAATTCACCTAACCTGCACACCTTTGGACTGTGGGAGGAAACCGGAGCACCCGGAGGAATCCCACGCACACACGGGGAGGACGTGCAGACTCCGCACAGACAGTGACCCAAGCCGGAATCGAACCTGGGACCCTGGAGCTGTGAAGCAATTGTGCTATCCACAATGCTACCGTGCTGCCAAGATGCCAGCGAATGGGAGCTCGAGAGGCCGCAGACGGCAGAAGCGGAGGAACAAGCCAAGAGCAGCGGGTGAGCAAGTCTGCGGAACCATGAGGTGAGGGGTCCCCGGCCAGCCCGGAGAGAGGGAGACCAATGACACGAACAACGACTTCTCCCCCGTCACCTGCCTGGAGATGGATGGAAGACATTCCTGGCAAAGGTATTTTTAATTTTTTTTTAATTTTAGGGAACACAATTATTTTTTTTTCCCAATTAAGGGGAAATTTAGCATGGCCAATCCACCTAACCCAAAGCAGACATGAGGAGAATGTTCAAACTCCACAGGGACCGTGACCCAGGGCCGGGATTCATAGAACATAGAATTTACAGTGCAGAAGGAGGACATTCGACCCATCGAGCCTGCACCGGCCCTTGGAAAGAGAACTGCACTTAAGCCCACCCAACCCCGCCCCATACTCGTAACCCAGCAATCCCACCCAACCCCTTTTGGACACTAAGGGCACTTTAGCATGGCCAATCCACCTAACCTGCACATCTTTGGACTGTGGGAGGAAACCGGAGCACCCGGAGGAAACCCACGCAGACACCAAGCGAACATGCAGACTCCGCACAGACAGTGACCCAAGCCGGGAACCGAACCTGGGACTCTGGAGCTGTGAAGCGACAATGCTAACCTCTGTGCTACCGTGCCACTCACATTCGAACCCGGGTCCTCAGTGCCACAGCCCCAGTGCTAACCACTGCATCACATGCAGCCCCAATTACTGACAAAGGAATTGATGGCAATGAGACAGGTGATCAAAGTGAAGATCCAGGCGTCAGTCAAGGTGGCAGTGACAATCCTAGAGCTGGAGAAGGCATCGACGGACCTTAACGATGGGATTGTTGCTCTGGTCATGGAGAGCATCAACTCCATGCAGGCGGGGAAGGTGCCGGTACAGAACCGGTTCCCGACTGACTTCTATAAAACTTTTGCACCAGCTCTGGCCCCGCACCTACGGGAGATGTTCGCAAACTCACTAGCGAGGGGCACCCTGGGTGGGATTCTCCCCTACCCGGCGGGGTGGGCAGTACCGGCGCTGAGGGGTGGCGTGAATCACTCCGGTGTCGGGCCGCCAGGAAGGTGTGCCAGCTGGCGTGGAAGGGCTTGATGCCACGCCACCTTGCGGTGAAGGGCACCAGCGTGTGATGGCGTCATCCCAGTGCATGCGCAGGGTGGTTCTTCTCCGCGTCGGCCATGGCGGAGGTTGACAGCAGCCGGCACGGAGGGAAAGAGTGCCCCCACGGCACAGGCCCGCCCACGGATCGGTGGGCCCCGATCACTTTGGCCAGGCCACCATGGGGGCACCCCCCCGGGGCCAGATCCATCCGTGCCCCCCGAGGACTCCGCAGGCTGTGCATAGAGCCAGGTCCCGCCGTTAAGGACCTATTTTGATTTGCACCGGCGGGACTGGCCAAAAATGGGCGGCCGCTCGGCCCATTGCGGGCCGGAGAATCACCGGGGGGGGGCCACTGCCTGCGGTCGCCGACCGGCGCAGCGCAATTCCCGCCCCCGCCAAAACCCTGCTGCCGGAGAATTCAGCAGCCGGCGTCGGGGTGGCGGAGCGGGATTCACGCCGCCTCCTGCCGATTCTCCGACCCAGCGGGAGGTCGGAGTATCCTGCTCCCCGCCTCCTACACTAACACAGGCCACCATATCACTGATACCCAAAAAAGACAAACGGAATGTGGATCATTTAGACTCATTTTGCTGCTTAACATAGAGGGAAAGTAATCGCGAAGTTCCTGGCCAGGAAACTGGAGAACTACTTACCAGAAGCGGTCACAAAGGATCAGACTGGCTTTGTCAAGGGTAGACAAACTGTGAACATCAGCCGGCTGCTGAATGTGATACTGACCTCATCCGGGGAGAGAACACCAGAGGTGATTGTCTCCCTGGATGCAGAATAGGCCTTCGACAGATTCAAATAGAAATATCTCATTGAGGTACTGGAGTGGTTTGACCTAGGGTCAGAGATCACCTCGTAGATGAAACTCCTGTGCAACACTCCCAGGGCAAGCGTTCAGATCAACCACCACCAGCTCTGAATATTTCCAGTTGCATATAGGCACAAGGCAGGGATGCCCACTGTCCCCGCTCCTATTCACTCTGGGAATTGAACCCCTGGCGGTCGCCCTGCGAGATGCAAGAGATGGGAAGGGTGTCTGAAGAGGAGGCAGAGAGCCCAGAGGCTCACTTTATGTGGATGATCTGCTCCTCCACATCTCAGACCCACAGAATGTCTTGAAGGAAATCAGAAGCGCTTGGCAGAGTTTTGGGCCTTCTAGGGCTACAAACTCAAGCAGGGCAAAAGTGAAGTATTTCCAGTGAACCCAAATGGGGGAGGGTCAGAGCTGGAGTGTCTACCATTCAAACGATTCCAAAACAAGTTCCGCTACCTGGGGATCCAGATAGCTCATGACTGGACACGGATCCACAAGTGGAATCTGACCAGTCTGACAGAGGAAGTCAAAATGGACCTACAGAAACGGGTGTACTCCTGGATTGAATTCTTTGTGCTGGACAAGATGCTGTTGGTGGGTGTAGCCAATTCAGAGTATATCAATTTGGGCGCATAGGGAGAAAACAGAACAGGAGGAAAGGGCAAGACTGGTGGACAAGATTTTGAGGGTGGGCAGGGGATATTTGGAGATGCTGGAGGCTGGGCTTTTGAAGGAGAGGCAGAGGCTCCAGATGGAGTTTGGGTTAGTTTCTATGGGGAAGGCAGTAGGGCAGCTGCAGAGGGACAGAGGAGCAGTGTATGAGTATGGGGAGAAGGCAAGTAAGGTGTAGGCCCATCAGTTGAGAACGTAAGAGGCAGTGAGGGAGATTGGCAGAGTTAGGGAAAATAAGGGGAAGGTGGTGATGACCCGCAAGGGGTGAATGGGGTGTTTGAGGCATTTTATAGAAGGCTCTATGAGCAGGAGTCCACAACCAGGTAGGAGAGAATGCGACATTTCCTGGATTGGTTGGAGTTTCCCAAAGTAGAGGAAGAGCTGATTCAGGGGCTGGAGGCCCCAATTGAGCTGAGGGAGGTGATGGACATTATGGGGATGATGAAGACGGAGAAGACCCAAAGGCAGGACAAGTTTCTGGTAGAGTTCTTTTTAAAGGTCCTAGGGGCGGACCTAGGACCACTGCTGTTGGGACCGTATAATGAAGCAAGGGAGAGGGGGGAACTCCCCCCAACAATGTCACAGGCTTCCATCGCCCTGATTTTAAAGAAGGAGAAGGGTCTGGAGCAGTGCGGGTCATACTGCCCGATATCATTATTGAAGTTGTTGGAGAAGATGTTGGCTTCGCTAATCAAGGGCAGTGTCCCGGGGGTGATAGGCAAAGATCAAACGGGTTTTGTTAAGGGGAGGCAGTTGTTGGAAAATGTGAGGAGGCTACTCAATGTAATTATGACGCCTTCGGAGGGGCAGGAGATGGAGGTAGTGGTGGCAATGAATGTGGAGAATTGCGTTTGATCGGGTGGAATGGGCATACTTGTTGCAGGTGCTGGGGCAGTTTGGGTTGGGCAGGGGTTTGTGGATTGGGTCCGGCTGTTGTATAAGGCACCAGTCGTGAGCTCTTTGCCTTGGCGATAGAGCCGCTGGCAGTGGTGCTTAGAACATCAAGGGACTGGAGAGAGATTGAGCAGGGTGGCATCGAGCACAAGATCTCATTGTCTGCCGACGACCTGCTGCTGTATATTTTGGACCCAGGGCAGTATCGGAGGCATCATGGGGATCCTGGGGGAGTTTGGTCGGTTCTCGGGATACAGGTTGAATATAAAAAAAGCGGGGTGTTTCCGATTGAGACTTGAGGGCAGGAAAGGAGGCTTGGGGAGATGCCATTTAGGCTGGTGGGGGCGACTTTCAGGTATTTGGGTGGCGCGGAGCTGGCCGCAGTTGCACAATCTGAACCTGGCTCGGTTGGTAGAGTAGATGTGGGTGGACTTTAAGAGGTGGGAATGTTCTGCTGCTGTCGCTGGCAGAGCAAGTGCAGACAGTAAAAATGATGGTGCTGCCAAGGTTTCTGTTTGTGTTCTAGAACCTCCCAGTCTCACCCCCAAGTTGTTTTTTAAGAAGGTCAATGGACTAATCTCTGGATTTGTGTGGGTGAGGAAGACCCCATGGGTTAGGAGGGCTTTCTTGGAACGGGGAGTGGGAGGGGGGGGGGGGGGGGGGGGTGGCTGGCACTGCCAAATATGATTACCTGCTACTGGGCAGCAAATATTACTATGGTTAGGAAGTGGGCCGTGGGCGATAGGTCAATGTGGGGACGGATGGAAGTGGCATTGTGTAGAAGTATGTGTTTATCAACACCTCTCTTGTTCTCGCCGGCCAGGTACTCCGTGAGCCCAGTGGTGGTGTCGGCCCTAAAGGTGTGTGACGGCGGCAGCACCTGGGGCAGGAGGCTGCCTCGGTGTTGGCACCGATCTGCGATAACCATAGATTGGCACCGGTGGGGCTGATGCGAGGTTTACTGAGTGCCAGCCGGCAGGGATTGAGCGCTTTGGCGATCTGTTTACAGGGGGCAAATTTGCGAAGTTGGAGGAGCTGGAGGAAGTGTATGAGCTGCCCAGGAGGAACAGATACAGATACCTGCAGGTTTGAGACTTCACCTGAGGAAGGAGCTGCACTCCGAAAGCTAGTGATTCAAAACAAACCTGTTGGACTTTACCCTGGTGTTGTAAAACTTCTTACTGTCTGTGTGGAGTTTGCACATTCTCCCTGTGTCTGCGTGGGTCTCACCCTCACAACCCAGATGTGCTGGGTAGGTGGATTGGCCACATTAAATTGCCCCTTAATTGGAAAAAAATGAATTGGATACTCTGAATATAAAAAAAATTTAAAAAAGAATTAGACATTAATTAGTCAAAAATGTGACATTTCTCTCAATGGAAGGATGGGACAGCATGATTCAAAAACTGATTGCATTAGTTCTAACGGGGATTGATGGAGGAAATTGTCAGCGTCTGGATCTGAGCTCTACACCAGGAGTGAAATATAATTGTCTGAAAATACATGTCACCCAGTCATTGATCCCATGCCACTCATATCATTTATCACATCAATTTCATTGATCACATGCCACCTCATCATCTGTTATAGTTCACCTAAAACTCAGCCACTGTTGCTGGTAGATTTCTACCACAAGTAATATCAAACAGACAGGTCTGTAGTTACCTGCTTTCTCTCTTCCTGCTTTTCTAAGGGAGTGACATTTGCAATTTGCCAATTCAAAGGTACATTGAATCTAGAAATGGGGGTAAGTGCTATCTCAACCTAGTACAATATTCTGTAGTTGAGAAGGTAATGTTATACTTGTGAGGCACTATCCTATTAATGTCACTGGACTAGTAATCCAGAGACCCAGGATAATGCTTTGGGGACCTGGGTTTGAATCCCACCAAGGCAGATGGTTGAATCTGAATGCAATAAAAATCTAGAATTAAAAATCTACTGATGAGCATGAAACCATTGTCAATTGTTGTAAAAACCCGCCTTTTCCGGTGACGCCAGGTGCAGCTTTAAAAGATGGTTCAGCGCCTAATGTACCGACGTAGGTCGTCCTACAACACCGCTTCCAACAAGAAAAGATTGTCTCGCACACCCGGTAACCGCATTGTGTTCCTGTATACCAAGAAGGTCGGCAAAGCACCAAAGTCCGCATGTGGCATCTGTCCTGGAAGACTCTGGTATTCGGGCTGTTAGACCCAAGGTCCTAATGCGATTGTCAAAGACCAACAAGCATGTCAGTCGAGCTTATGGTGGATCCATGTGCGCCAAGTGTGTACGTGACAGAATTAAGCGTGCATTCCTTATTGAGGAGCAGAAGATCGTGGTCAAGGTGCTGAAGGCCCAAGCACAAAGCCAGAAGTGAACCATCTAGTTTTGTAGAAACATGGAAGTAAAAAACTAATTGGAAAAAAAAATTGTTGTAAAAACCCATCTGCTTCTCTCATGTCCTTTAGGGAGGGATATCTACCGTCCCTGCCTGGTCTGGCCTACATGTGACTCCACATCCACAGCAATGTGGTTGACTCTTAACTGCCCTCTGAAATGACCGAGCAAGACATTCAGTTCAAGGGGGCAATTTGAATGGGCAATGAATGCTGGCCGTGCCAATGGTGCCCACGTCCCTTATCAGGGACTCACCTGTTCACCTGGTCTCTCTGGTGTGACAACAAATTGTAGAACGTGTATCCTATTTCGATTGTGTTCACTTCTCAAGTTAAGTCATTCAGTTAATTTAATTTATATACACAAAATGCTATTTCAGGACAGCACGGCGGCACAGTGAATAGCGCTGCAGCCTCACAGCACCAAGGTCCCAGGTTCGATCCCAGCTCTGGGTCACTGTCCGTGTGGAGTTTGCACATTCTCCCCGTGTTTGGGTGGGTATCGCCCCCACAACACAAAGATGTGCAGCATAGGTGGGTTGGCCATGCTAAATTGCCCCTTAATTGGAAAAAATGAATTGGGTACTCTAAATTTATTTTTTTTAAATACTATTTCAGATTTCTACCAATTTGCAGATATTGCTAGGGTTCCGATATGAGTTTGAGTGCAGAAAAACCAGGAAAGTAGAATTTTTGCATGAACTCAGGTTAATTACAGTTTCATGAGCTTTTGCTGTTTCCAACACGATTGACTAGTCCAAAATTTAGCCTTGGGATATTCACAAACCAAACTTTAGTGCTTTTATTTCAATTGTTCCCTCTATTAGTTTACTGAAGGTAGTAATAGTAAATGGGTTAATAGCTGCTAAAACAATAAAGGGAGGAATGTTTGGTGAACTCATTAAGTACAGGTCAGTGAATATTATACAGCAGAGACTCAGGAATGTTATTACTACGCACTGAGGGGAATATGAGGAACGTGCAACTGAGCATGGTTGGTGGTTGCTCACAGAAAAGTTCCTTTCACCTTTTCCCTGGCTTAACATATGGTATGAATTGGGCAGCATGGTGGCCTAGTGGTTAGCACAACCGCCTCACGGCACTGTGGTCCCAGGTTCGATCCCGGCTCTGGGTCACTGTCCGTGTGGAGTTTGCACATTCTCCCTGTGTCTGCGTGGGTTTCGCCCCCACAACCCAAAAACGTGCAAGCTAGGTGGATTGGCCACGCTAAATTGCCCCTTAATTGGAAAAATGATTGGGTAATCTAAATTTTAAAAAAAAAACATATGGTATGAATGATATTGGGCTGGATTCTCCGTTTCTGTGGCTAAGTGCCGACGTCGGCATGGGAACCGTGGTGTTTCACGACCGGCAAATTGGCTCAAACCCCTCACCAATTCCGGTACCGGTGAGGGACTGGCATTGGTGCCGGCTGAAACTCCCGTCTCCCGTGCCGCAAATGGCCAGAGAATGGCCGGCTCCCGGGCTGTGCATGCGCACAGTTGGCAACAAGGCGCCGACCGCGCGTGGTCCCAACCCACCAACCGCGACTCCACAGCCCACCCCCTGGCCACCCCCAACCAGTCCCCCCAGCCCTCGCAGAAGCCCCCCCCCCCCCCCCTCCCCGGCCAGTGGCACAGATCCAGGCCGTGTCTGGCGGCGATGGACACTGACCACAGCTGCCACACCGGGTTCACGATTCGTGTGACCACATGTGGTCCGCACTGTCGGGAACTCGGCCCATCGGAGTTCCCGACTGTGGGAGGAACCCGGAGCGGAGCATCGGGATTGGGCTGGCCGATGAGGCACCAACGGCATTGCAACTGCAGCACTCATCGCAATGATGCCATTTCGGAGGGGACGGAGCATGGCTGACCAGTGCTGGTCCCAATTTCAGCATCGGAGCCCATTCACTGCCCAATCGCCCAACACGATTTCAGTGTCAGGCAACGGAGAATCCCACCCGTTGTATTTACATCGGCTATTAATGACTCTCTCTGCAGGGGTATTATTGTAATCTCTAGCTACATAGTCCCACCTAACATGGGTTATTATCGCCCATTGATCCCCACTTTATGTTAGCTATGAATGAATAAAATTAACAGATTAAGGGATTCAATAATGTCTTGTATCATAGAAGGGATAATTGTTAGTCCAGAGTTAAGAAGTCAAGTGTGGACCAACAGCTAACTAACCAAAAATGCAAAGCTTTGTGTATGCCAAACTTGTGTTTTCTGTCCCTTCCTTTAAGAAGCAGCTCAAAATAGAGAGGCCATTTACATGAGCAAGTGATTCTGCTATGAACAGAAAATTACATCCTTATGTAGGCCATGATTTGGTCAGTACGGTAGCACAAGTGGACAGCACTGTGGCTTCACAGCACCAGGGTCCCAGGTTCGATTCCCCCGCTGCGTCACTGTCTGTATGGAGTCTGCATGTTCTCGTGTCTCCGTGGGTTTCTTCCAGGTGCTCCGGGTTCCTCCCACAGTCCAAAGACGTGCAGGTTACGTGGATTGGCCATAATAAATTGCCCTTAGTGACCAAAAAGGTTGATGGATTACGGGGATAGGATGGAAGTAAGGGCTTAAGTGGGTCGGTGTGGACTAGATGGGCCAAATGGCCTCCTTCTGCACTGTATGTTCTATGACTGGGTAGTATTTATTCCAACCTTCTCAATCACATAGTTCACATTAGGATCATGTGGATTCTTACCACTTTGTTCCATCTTTTTCAGAAAGGTGATAAACACCATGCTGTCAGGCCCTCCATTGAGGCTGAATCTTGTAGCCCACAAAATCAAGCTCCATGACCTCACAGCAATACAATGGACCAATGAGAAAGCAGTATGAACCTCGAGTGCTGCCTGTCTCTAAGAGGCTGGATGCAGGCATTTGTGAATTGTGACTCTCCGACCTAAAAAAGAGTGCAGTTAGATTTATTTACAAGAGGGGCAGCATGGTGGCGCAGTGGTTAGCATTGCTGCCTCACGGCAGATGCCTCACAAATTTAGAACTGCTGTGGCAAATATGATGTTTTTTGCTTTCTGAATGGGGATGGCTTTGAAGTGTAGTGTCTCGCAAAGAACATCAAGCTAAGCTTTGAACAAAGCTAATTTATTAACACTACAACTAAATAGATTTGACTTGCTTGCTAAGATATAAAAGATAACAGATTAACAGGGCAGCACGGTGGCGCAGTGGGTTAGCACTGCTGCCTCACGGCGCCGAGGTCCCAGGTTCGATCCCGGCTCTGGGTCACTGTCCGTGTGGAGTTTGCACGTTCTCCCCGTGTTTGCGTGGGTTTTACCCCCACAACCCAAAAATGTGCAGGGTAGGTGGATTGGCCTCGCTAAATTGCCCCTTAATTGGAAAAAATTAATTGGGTACTCTAAATTTAAAAAAAAAAGATTTATTTACAAGTGAAATAATTACACTGAAGCAGTAGTTTGTGGCAGGTTACTAATGGCACGGATTGTTCATTAATAGGCATTAACTGTTCCCTCTAACATCTGGCACGATTCTCCAGGAAGATTTCTAAGTGTGGTAGCGAGTGAGAATTGCCGCGACTTTTCCAGCACCCCGCCCAGCGAGACCGGTAACACTATTCTACATTAATTGGTCCACTTAACGAGGCCTCACGGGCTTCCCGTCACAAATGAAAGCTCGCCAGCTGATTTGCCGGCACCGCGCTCGCCAGCCCCCCCCCCCCCCCCCCCCCCCCCCCTCACCCCCCACGCTAACAAGGTCGAACAGCACTGAAGCTGCACTTGTTCAGCTCACAACAATGGTACCGGGTAGACCGGCCCCAAGATTCGGGAACACTGACCTGGGGTGGCTGCTAGACGCTGTGGAGGCCAGGAGGGATGTACTGTTCCTCCAGGCGCCCAGGTCGGCCATAGGGCAGCCAGTGCTGCCTGGGATGAGGTGGTGGTGGCAGTGAGTTTGGGCCGTGTGACCAGGAGGAATGGCCTCCAGTGCAGGAAAGTCAATGACCTATACCTGGCAGTACGAGTGAGTAGACAGCACTCCCTTCCGAGACATTTCCACCCCCACGTTCTTCCCCTCCCCCCTTCAATCTCCCCAACCATTCCTTCGAACCCGCCCCACCCCCCCCAGCCCTCCCACCACCACTGTGAACCACGTGTGTGGCTTATGATGCCCTCTCTGTGTCTCCTTGGGAGAAGCTCTCCCACAATCATGGAGAGAGGGCCCAGACTGGCAGTGGGGTGCTAGACATCAGGATCCTCACCACCTTCAAGGAGCGGGCCCTGGAGGAGACTGTTGTGGCCGAGGACAGGACAGTCACCAACGGTGAGGCAGGTTGGAAGCCACAGAAGTGAGGAACCACTGTCCCCACCCGTAGGACCTGTCAAATGTGTTATTAGTGCCTTACTGACTGACCCATACCTCCCACTGACCACATGTCCATTCATAATATTAATAACCTTTATTCGTGTCATAAGAGGGCATCGTGTCGGGTCTGGGTTCGCACAGGGCTAAATCGCTGGCTTTTAAAGCAGACCCAGGCAGGCCAGCAGCACGGTTCAATTCCCGTACCAACTTCACCGAACAGGCGCCGGAATGTGGCGACTAGGGGCGTTTCACAGGAACTTCATTTGAAGCCTACTCGTGACAATAAGCAATTTTCATTTCATTTCATTTTCAAGTAGGCTTACATTAACACTGCAATGAAGTTACTGTGAAAATCCTCTGGTCGCCACACTCCGGCGCCTGTTCGGGTACACAGTGGGAGAATTCAGAATGTCCAATTCACCTAACAAGCACGTCTTTCGAGACTTGTGGGAGGAAACCGGAGCACCCGGAGGAAACCCACGCGCAAATGGGGAGTACGTGCAGACTCCGCATAGACAGTGACCCAAGCCGGGAATCGAATCCGGGTCCCTCGCCCTGTGAAGCCACAGTGCTAACCACAGTGCTAATATGACACCTGTACCATTCTCCTGCATGCCCATCCCGGGTGGCACCCTCTCCAGTCTCCAAGTAAGCCAGGGCCCTCCAACCCCAGAGGACGGTCGCCGGGGCATCAAAGGCCACGGGACGAGGTAAGCAGCTGGCTGCCTCCACCTCAGATGTGCATCCAGAGGACACACCTAGACATAGTGATACAGCTAGAGGGCCAAACACATCGAGCCTCACTGCGGGAACCGGGAGAGGGGAGGGGGTGGAGGGGGAGGAGGGGGTATGTAGATGGTGAGGGGGCTGGGGGTGGGGGTGGGGGAGGGGGCAGTAGCATCGGGAGGGTGGAGAATTGTAAAACACAATAAACACCTTTGTGCACAACTAGTATGATGGCACAATGCGGGCCAACTCCGAACCCTGGCCGATCGCTCCAGGCATCCCCCCTCTCCCCGTGGCACCCACCCATGTCCCCGCAGCTGTGTCCCATCCTCTGGGTGTTCGGATGTTGGCTGCTGTGTATGTGGTGTTGCCTCCCAGTGTTCAGGCATCAAGGTGTGATTGGGATGACAAAGTCAAAAAAGAATGAAACTGATGGAGCACCCAGCACCGACCTAGGTACCAGAAATAACAATGGCACATCCAGCTCATTCGATCCTACAAAGCCCAGCTTACTAACAGCTGGGAGGATGTATTAAAGTTGGGAGAGCTATCCCACAGACTAGTCAAGCAACAGCCTGATATAGTCATACTCATGGAATCATACCGTACAATGTCCCAGACACCACCAACACCAATCTAGGATATGTCCTGTCCCCCGTGTCTGCGTGGGTTTCCTCCGGGTGCTCCGGTTTCCTCCTACAGTCCAAAGATGTTCAGGTTAGGTGGATTAACCATGCTAAATTGTCCCTTAGTGTACAGGGTTGTGCGGGTTAGGTTATGGGGTTACGGGGTTAGGGCAGGGTGAACAGGGGAGTGAATATGGATAGAGTGCTCATTCAAAGGGTCGGTGGAGACACGATGGGCCAAATGGCCTCCTTCTGCACTGTAAGGATTCTATGATTGTATGCTGAGGAAACCAACAAGAGGGAAAAGCCTGATTGATCCTGTCCTCACCAACGTGCCTGTCATGGATGCATCTGTCAATGACAGTATTGGTAGAAGTGACCACTGCACCCCCCACAACCCAAAGATGTGCAGGGTAGGTGGATTGGCCACGCTAAATCACCCCTTAATTGGAAAAATGAATTGGGTACTCTAAATTTAAACAAAAAAGAAAAAAAAAGAAATAACCACTGCACAGCTCTTCTGAAGGTGAAGTCCCGTCTTCACATTCCTTTTAATAGCAGTTTAATATCGTGAGCAGCTTGTTAGGCCATTTGGGAGAGCATTTAAGAGTCAACCACATTGCTGAGGGTCTCGGTAGAATGTCCACCTCGCTGGGGATGTCACCCAGTACCACATGCAGGCAGATCTAGCAATGCAGAATTGGGGATCCACAAAGCACTGTGGGCCATCAGCAGCAGCAGAATTTTATCTGTAATCTCATGGCCTGGCATATCCTCCACTTTATCATTACCATCAATCCGGAGGATCAACCCTGGTTCAATGAAGAATGCAGGATTGCCTGCCAGGAGCAACACCAGGCATACCTACAAATTAGGTATCAAACTGATGAAGCTACAGGACTAGTAGCTTGTCAAACAGAGCAGTGTCCAACAGCACCGGCCCTAGGGTTGCTGGCGCCCCGGGCAAGCTGAACTTTGGCGCCCTTGGGGGGGGGGGTGGGGCTGAGGGGGGGGGCGAGGGGGGGGGGGGCGAGGGAAGGGGCGGGGCCGAGGGGGGAGGGGCCGAGGGGGGGCGGACCCGAGGGGGGGGGTGGACCCGAGGGGGGGCGGACCCGAGGGGGGGGCGGACCCGAGGGGGGTGGGCAGGGGGAGCGGACCGAGCGGGGGGGCGGACCGAGCCGGGGGGGCGGACCGAGCTGGGGGGGGCGGACCGAGCCGGGGGGCGGACCGAGCCAGGGGGCCGCCCTGGGGGAGGGCGGCCACCGCGCATGCGCTGGTTGGCACCGGCCCAACTGCGCATGCGCGGGACCCGAGTCTCTGGCGCCCCCTAGCACATGGCGCCCCGGGCGACTGCCCGAGTTGCCGGTGCCTTGAGCCGGCCCTGGTGTCCAATGGATAGAACTGTGGTCCTATAGCCAATGGTTGAGATTTAAGCTCTGCAGCCCAGCCCCATCCAGTTATGAAAGGTGGTGGACTATTAAATAGCTAACTGGAGAAGAGGACTCTATAAATATCCCCATCCTCAATGATGGGGGAGTCCAGCATATAAGTGAAAAAGACAAGGCTGAAGCATTTGCAACAATCTTCAACCGGATGTGCTAAGTGAATGATCCATCTTGCCTCCTCTTGAGGTCCCAAGCATCACAGACGCCAGTCTTTAATCAATTTGATTTACTCCAGGTGATTTCAAGAAATGGCTGAAGGCACTGGACACTGCAAAGACTATGACAACGTTCTGGCAATAGTACGGAAGACTTGTGCTCCAGAACTAGCCACACCCATAGCCAAGCTCTTCCAGTACAGCTACAGCACTGGCAACTACCTGGCAATGTGGAAATTTGCCCAGGTATGTCCTGTCCACAAAATTCAGGACAAATCCAACCTGACTAATTACCGCCCCCATCATTCTACTCTTGATCATCAGTAAAGTGGTGGAAAGTGTAATCAACAGTGTTATTAAGCAGCACTGCAGCTCAGTTTGGGTTCCGCTAGGGCCTCACAGCTTCTGACCTCATTACAGCTTTGGTCCAAACATGGACAAAAGAGTTGAACTCAAAATGTGAGGTGAGAGTGACTGCCCTTAACATCAAGGCAGCATTTGACCGAGTGTGGCACCAAACAAGCAAAACTGGTCAATAGGAATCAGGGGGGAAACTCTCCATTGGTTGGAATCATGTCTGGCACAAAGGAATGGAGCTGTGGTTGATGAAGGTCAATCATCCCAGACCTGGGACATCACTGCAGGATTTCCGGTCCCCCCCCCCCCCACCCCCCGCCTCGGCCCGGCCTCCCCCCACCTCGGCCCCGCCCCCCCGCCCCCCTCTCGGCCCCCCCCCCCCGGCCCCCTCTCGGCCCTGCCCCCCCCTCTTGGTCCCGCCCCCCCCCTCTCGCCCCCCCCCTCTCGGGCCCCGGCCCCCCCCCCTCTCGGCCCCCCCGCCTCTCGGCCCCGCCCCCCCTCTCGGCCCCACCCCCCCCTCTCGGCCCCCCCCCCCCCCCCGAAGGCCGCCGAAGTTCAGCTTGCCCGGGGCGCCAGCTGCGTGGAACAACCATTGTCAGCTGTTTCATCAATGATCTTCCCTCCATTATAAGGGCAGAAGTGGGGATGTTTGCGGATGACTGCACAATATTCAGCACCATTCACAACTCCTCAGATACTGAAGCAGTCCATGTCCAAATGCAGCAAGACCTGGACAATATTCAGGCTGAGGCTAATAGGTGGCAAGTAACATTCATGCCACACAATTACCAGGTAATAACCATCTCCAACAAAAGAGAATCTAAACATCTCCTCTTGAAATTCAATGGTATCATTGCTGAATTCTTCACTGTCAACATATTGAGTTTTACCATTGAACAAAAACTGAACTGAACCAGTTATATAAATACTGTGATTACAAGAGCAGCTCAAAGACTGGGAATTCTGCCGAGTGTAACTCACCTTCTCACTCCCCAAAGCTTGACCACCATCTGCAAGGTACAACTACATCACCGTTCCTTCACTGTCGAAGAGTCAAAATCCAGCAACTCCCTTCCTAACAGCATAGAATTCAAAGAATCCCTACAGTGCAGAAGGAGACCATTCGGTCCATCAGGTCTGCACTGACCCTCTGAAAGATCACCCTACCTCGGCCCACTCCCCAACCCTATCCCTCGAACCCCACGCATTGCTTATGGCCAATCCACCTAACCTGCACATCTTTAGACTGTGGGAGGAAACCGGAGCACCCGGGGGAACCCACGCAGACACAGGGAGAACGTACAGAATCCGCACAGACAATGATCCCAAGATCGGAATCAAACCCAGGTCCATGGTACTGTGAGGCAGCAGTGCTAACCATTGGCCCACACTATGGGTGTTCCGACAACATGCGAACTGCAGCAGTTCAAGAAGGCAGCACAGCACCACCTCTTTTTTTTTCTTTTTTTCTTAAAATTTAGAGTACCCTTTTTTCCATTTAAGGGGCAATTTAGCATGGCCAATCCACCCAGCCTTGCACATCTTTGGGTTGTGGGGGTGAAACCCACGCAGACACGGGGAGAATGTGCAAACTCCACACAGAGAGTGACCCAGAGCCAGGATCGAACCTGGGACCACGGCGCTGTGAGGGAGCAGGGCTAACCCACTGTGCCACCGTGCTGCCCACCCTGCACATCTTTGGGTTGTGGGGGCAAAACCCACATAGACATGTGGAGAATGTGCAAACTCCACACAGACAGTAACCCAGGGCCGGGATCAAACCTGGGACCTCGGCGCCGTGAGGCATCAGTGCTAACCACTGCACCACCGTGCTGCTTTAATTGTGAGCTTCTTGTTGTAGCAACCACCTCAATTGAAACAAGTGGAGTGTATTCCAGCACTCATTTAAAAAAAAAGTCTTATTCAAATTTTCACATTTTCACAAAAAAAACAATAACAGAAAATTCTAAGAACAAAAAAAAACAGACCCCCCCCCCCCCCCCCCGCCGTAAATACAAAAGAGAAACAATAAATTAACGCCCGTCATTGGCAAAAAAAAGATATTCAACCCAAAACAAAACAAAGAGACCCCCCCCCCCCCCCCCCCCCCCCCCCCGCCCCCGGGATGCTGCTGCTGCTGACCTTTTGTTTTTACCGTTCTGCCAGGAGATCTAGGAATGGTTGCCACCTCCTGAAAAACCCCTGCACTGACCCCCTTAGGGCAAATCTCACCCTCTCCAATTTAATAAACCTCGCCATATCGTTGACCCAGGCCTCCAGGCTTGGGGGCCTCGCATCCTTCCACTGAAGAAGAATCCTCCGTCGGGCTACTAGGGACGCAAAGGCCAGAACACCGGCCTCTTTCGCCTCCTGCACTCCCGGCTCCACTGCAACCCCAAATATTGCGAGTCCCCAGCCTGGATTGACCCTGGATCCTACCACCCTCGATACCGTCCTTGCTACACCCTTCCAAAATTCCCCCAGCGCTGGGCATGCCCAGAACATATGGGCAGGGTTTGCTGGGCTCCCTGAGCACCTAATACACCTGTCCTCGGTCCCAAAAAACCGGCTCATCCTTGTCCCGGTCATATGAGCCCTATGCAGCACCTTAAACTGTATGAGGCTAAGCCTCGCACACAAAGAGGAGGAGTTCACCCTTTCTAGGGCATCCGCCCACGTCCCCTCCTCAATCTCCTCACCCAGCTCCTCCTCCCATTTATCTTTCAACTCCTCCACCGAGGCCTCGTCTACCTCCTGCATCACCTGGTACACTCCCGAGATCCTCCCCTCTCCAACCCACACCCCCGAGAGCACCTGTCCTGGACCCCACGCGGCAGCAGCAGGGGGAACCCCGCCACCTGCCGCCTGACAAACGCCCTTACTTGCAAGTACCTAAAGGTGTTCCCCGGGGGGAGCCTGAACTTCCCTTCCAGTTCACCCAGGCTCGCAAACTTCCCGTCTATGAACAGGTCCCCCAGCCTCCTGATACCTGCCCTGTGCCAACTCAGGAACCCGCCATCAATTCTCCCCGGAACAAACCGGTGGTTCCCCCGTATCGGGGACCCCATCGAGGCCCCCACCTCCCCCCTGTGCCGCCTCCATTGCCCCCAACTCTTGAGGGTAGCTGCCACCACCGGGCTCGTGGTATACCTCATCGGAGGGAGCGGCAGCGGCGCCGTTGCAAGCGTTTCCTGGCTCGTACCCACACAGGATGCCATCTCCAGCCTCTTCCATGCCGCCCCCTCCCCGTCCATTACCCACTTACGCACCATCGCTGCGTTGGCAGCCCAATAATACCCACAGAGGTTGGGCAATGCCAGCCCCCCCTATCCCTGCCCCGCTCCAAGAACACCCGTCTCACTCTCGGGGTCCCGTGTGCCCACACAAATCCCGTAATGCTCCTGTTAACCCGCCTGAAAAAGGCCTTCGGGATAAGGATGGGGAGGCACTGGAACAGGAACAGAAACCTCGGGAGCACTGTCATCTTGACTGACTGCACCCTACCTGCCAAAGACAGCGGCAGCATATCCCACCTCTTAAACTCCTCCTCCATTTGCTCCACCAGCTTTGTGAGGTTAAGCTTATGCAGGGCCCCCCAGCTCCTGGCCACCTGAACCCCCAAGTACCTGAAGCTCCTCTCCGCCCTTTTCAGTGGGAGCCTCCCAATCCCCCCCTCCTGGTCCCCCGGGTGTACCACAAACAGCTCGCTTTTCCCAAAGTTAAGCTTATACCTGAGAAACCCCCAAATTCCCGGAGAATCCCCATCACCACCGGCATTCCCTCCACCGGGTCCGCCACATACAACAATAGGTCATCCGCATAGAGAGACACTCGGTGCTCCTCCCCAACCTGGACCAGTCCCCTCCAATCCCCCGATTCCCTCAGCGCCATAGCCAGGGGTTCAATTGCCAGCGCAAAAAGTAGGGGGGGACAGGGACACCCCTGCCTCATCCCTCGGTATAGTCGAAAATACTCTGACCTCCTCTTATTCGTGGCCACACTCGCCATCGGGGCCTCATACAACAGCCTCGCCCAACTGACAAACCCCTCCCCAAACCCGAACCTTTCCAGCACCTCCCACAAGTACCCACACTCGACCCTATCAAAGGCCTTCTCCGCATCTAGCACCACCACTATCTCCGCCTCCCCTTCCACCGCTGGCATCATAATAACGATCAAGAGCCTCCGTATATTAGTGTTCAGCTGCCTCCCCTTCACAAACCCCGTTTGATCCTCGTGGATAACCTGCGGCACACAATCTTCTATCCTCGTGGCTAAGATCTTTGCCAACAACTTGGCGGCCACATTCAGGAGTGAGATCGGCCTGTATGACCCACACTGCAGGGGATCCTTGTCTCGCTTAAGGATCAAGGAGATCAGCGCCCGAGACATCGTCAGGGGCAAAGCCCCCCCCTCCCTCGCCTCGTTGAAGGTCCTAACCAACAGGGGGCCCAGCACGTCTGCATACGCCTTGTAAAATTCAACCGGGAACCCATCCGGCCCCGGCGCCTTCCTCGACTGCATGTTCCCTATCCCTTTAACCAGCTCCTCAAGCTCAACTGGCGCCCCCAGACCCTCCACCCGTCCCTCCTCCACCCTCGGGAATCTCAGCCAGTCCAAAAAGCGCCCCATCCCCCCCCCCCCCCCCCCCCCCCTCCGCCGGAGGCTCGGACCGATATAGTCTCTCATAAAAGTCCCTGAAGACCCCATTAATGTCTACCCCCCTCCGCACCACATTTCCTCTCCGGTCCTTAACTCCACCATTCTACCACACTCATGACTTGAGGCTTGTACGTTGTGAAATTTTGGGGTATTAGTAATGGTGACCCCCCATCCCACCTCCACCCCCATTGATGTTGATGGGTGGGGAATTTCATGGTGATATTGCTATTGAATGACAAAGGGAGGTGGTTCGACTCTCATGTTGCAGATGGTTATTACCTGACACTTTTGTGGCATTAATATTACTTGCCACTTTTCAGGTTGCCAACTGTGATTAACTATATTCTTGGAGGTTTCATCACATGAGGTTTCATCAGGGCAGCCAGGCAACAGCTACTGGACTTCATTCTAGAAGTAAACCAGCGATACTCCGAGGCCCCGACTGTAGAGCTCCTGCCAGAGAGGAAAAAGCTACAAATGGACTTTGGCCTGCTCCACTGCCCCCCATTCCGCGATGGTGAGGGGCTGTAGGTCTGGTGGGCCTCCTCCAGTCTTCTCTCTCTCCCTGCGTTTGTGCGCCACCCTCTCCTCGTGGAGGGGGGGGGGGGGGGGGGGAGACAGAAAATGCACAATGTGAGGCAGTCGGATGCGGGTAGCACAGGGGGTGGCACCAGCCATGGCGGGTAGTATGGGTGCTGGCATGCGGTGCAGGGTGGGATGCGAGCATGCTGTCGACGTATAGAGTTCAGTCACCCTCTGTGTGCGGCGGGGGAGATGCAGTCACAGGTATGTGGATGGGGGTTGGTGCCAGGGGCATGGCTGGCTATTCATCCTGGCCATCCCGAGGAAGTCGTGCTGGCCGGTCCTGGCAATAGGGCTCACATCCTCTACCAGGTTTGGTGTACGGCGGTGGGTGGTAGCCTCCTTCCCACCCTGGGATACAGGGTGCTGTCCGCCATGGTGTCCAGCAAGGTCTCGGTCTCCACATCAGCGAAACAGGGTGCTGCTCTTCGTGCTGCCTTCTTGTTGGCTGGAATGAATGTGTTTGGCAAGTGGAGTGCTTATTTGCAGCTGCCCCTTGTCAGCCTCTCGAGTGCCAATCCCGACCCCGGTGAATTGGACTCCATTTTTCATTGGAATTGCTCTAGTTCCATGTGGCACCTGTGCTAGCCCATTAACGCATCCTGAATTGCTCTGGGACCGGCTAGGACCAATCCAGTCGCGGCCTCAGCACTTAGTCTCTCAAACGGAGAATCCAGTTCAGTGTGTTTGAATACCGGTGTGGGTCTCACCCAACAAGCCAACGAGAAACAACCCACCAAACTCACACAAAATGATACTTTAAAATTATTTGGTTGAATTTGCCCATTGTGTTTAGATTTAGGTAAGCAGGAATCCGAGTGGGTAAAGATTTTTTAAAAAATCAATTTAGAGTACCCAGTTCTTTTTTTTCCAATTAAGGGGCACTTTAACACGGCCAATTCACCTACCCTGCACAACCTTTTGGGTTGTGGGGGTGAGACACACACAGGCAAGGAGAGAATGTGCAAATCCGATGGGCCGGGTTCTCGACAGCGTGGGACATACCTGGCTCGCAACGCTTTGCGAGAATCCAATGCGATCTCACGAGACGTTGCGATGTGAATCCCACCACTCATCTTTTTAGCAAATCTACATATGAGAGCAAGACAACTAATCTCACTCTAAATGTGCAGATTCCCGAGGTGCCTGAGGCTTTGGGATTGATCCCCTTCACCTCAGAGACCTCGACTACCCTGCACATCTTTGGGTTGTGAGGCATCTCGGCCTTTTGGCTAAGATCAAGTGTAGCGCACTTGATTGAGGGAAGCTGAGGATTTTGATGTCGATCGTGGATTGGAGAACACGGGGCGATTGAAGACATTGATGAAGAAATGTTTGAGCTCTGCTGCTATTGATGGATCGCCATGCTGGTCTAAGCCTCTGGTTTAGGCCTAACGCCGGTACAGTTAAGATTCAACGTCTGAGCTATGGCTGCAGCTGCATCCCGACCACCAGGCTGGGGGGGGGGGGGGGGGGGGAGACACTGTACGAGTTACAGTGAAGAAGTCTGAAGGGGAGTTGCCTGTGGATCGGAATTACTTTGTGAAGCGGGTGCTGCTCGAGTGCTGCGGGTTTCAAGCATCAGACATCTTCTGCTTGCAAAACTTCCCAACAATGGATATTTTGACGTCACCTTCAAGAGTGTTGCAGCTTGATGGGAGGGGGAACTGGGGGAACAGATCGAAGACGGGACATGGGCTGATGCCCTGGAGAGGGTAAATTCTTCCTCCTCGTGTGCGCGGCTTAGCCTCATCCAATTCAAGGTGCTGCATAGGGCCCACATGACTGGGACGAGGATGAATAGGTTCTTTGGGGGTGAAGATAGGTGTGCCAGGTGCTCGGGGAGTCCAGCGAACCATGCCCATATGTTCTGGGCATGCCCGGCATTGGAGGAGTTCTGGAAGGGGGTGGCGAGGACGGTGTCAAGGGTGGTGGGATCCAGGGTCAAGCCAGGATGGGGACTCGCGATCTTTGGGGTTGGGGTAGAGCCGGGAGTGCAGGAGGCGAAAGAGGCCGGTGTGCTGGCCTTTGCGTCCCTAGTAGCCCGGCGAAGGATTTTGCTACAGTGGAAGGACGCGAGGCCCCCAAGCGTGGAGACCTGGATCAATGACATGGCGGGCTTTATTAAGCTTGAGAAGGTTAAATTCGCCCTGAGAGGATCGGTGCAAGGGTTCTTTAAACGGTGGCAACCTTTCCTCGACTTTCTGGCTCAACGATAGGGTACTGGGACAGTAGCAGCGGCAACCCGGGGGGGGAGGGGGGGGGGGGGCGTTGATTATGTTAGCTTATTTTATTTAAATTTGATTTATCTAATTTTAATTTATGGTTAAGTTCTCTTGTTTGGGGGGGGGGGTGGGGGAATGTGATACATGTGATGTTACGGTATGGGGGGAATTGTGGGTGTTATGGGGCTGTTAGTTGCATATTACTGCTTTTTGCTATACTTTTTGTTATATTTTCTGCAAAAAATCCCAATAAAAAAATTAAAAAAAAAAAAAAAAGGGGAAAAAAAAAAAAAAAAAAAAGAGTGTTGCAGCTTGTATCAAATTCTTGAACGTGTTTAAAGAAAAAGGCAACCAGAGCCCCCTGTCTATCCTGACTGCGGAGCCTCTGTTCACGCTACCGTCGCAGCAAAACCGGGTTGTTACACTGCACACGTACAACCCCCACGTGCCTGTGTCTGATGTGCTCACATTCCTCGTCAGGTACGTCGAGCTGAAAAGTGACAGCGTGCAACTGAAGGACACCTTTGGCATCTGGACAACTGAGCACCAGGTCAAGGTAACCCTGAGAATGGACGGCAACGGAACCATCCTACATCCCCCCTCCAGTTTCGCCATTGGAGGAAATCGAGGCTACCTCTACTATGTGGGACAGCCACGAGTATGTCGCACCTGTGGCAAAACGGGGCACGTCACCTTCTGCAAAAACTGCAAGCAGGAGGGACACATGACAAAGGACTGCAACCTGTGTGGGGAGGCTGGCCACCTTTACAGGGCCTGCCAAAAACGCGGGGCAACGTACGCACAAATCATCAGCGGCGGAGTCAAAAAGGCAACCACAGAGCAGGTTCATGCACCCTCCATCGACAAAGACACCACAGCACAGGATGCTGAAAATCAACAGAAGGGCCCTCAACAGAAAGTGGAGGCCCCAGCGCAGCCTGACAACTCAACCCCAACCTCATCAGAAGAGGAAGACTCAATGGAAGAGGATGGAACGAAGAATGAAAGGCGCTGAGAAACGCTGAACAAGGACAAACGAAAGAGGAAACAGAAAAATATACCAAAGAAACCCCTGATGGTGAATGGCTAAAAGCGGCAATTTCCAGCTAGCGGCCTTAGAGCTGACACCTCCTCCGATGAGGATGAGCAAGCTAAGAATCGGCCTCAATTAAAGAGGCAAAGTACCAATGTGGAACGGGATGCACAGACACCCCAGACCACAGACAGGAAAGAAAATAAAACACGCAGAGATCACCAACCTCTGGTCGATGGGAATAGCAATGTGACCAAAGGCCACCAAATGCCGGATATTGGAAACAAGGTCACAGTCCAGCCCCAGATACCAAGAAGCAGCAACAACCCAGGCGAAAACCGGCCTGCGACCCCAACACCCATTGACTGCCACGATGGACGCCAGGGCTACACAACCTCCCCCAATGCACATCCATCAAGTTCACGGGCCCAGTGCAGACCAGGACAGCTTTCTCAGCCCTGCAACTGTGCAACAGTTTGCGAGCACCACCGGCATGCTGGGGAACATTCAACAGCTGGAATACCCAACTGTATAGACTCTGGACTCAGACTGGTAAATCTACTTTTTAAAAATGGGGTTTAAAATTGCATCTATTACTGTGCGAAGCATTAACGATACTTTGTGGTGTGTAGCCACACTCGGCTACTTAGCAAATGTGAAAGCCGACCTACTGTTCCTGCAGGAGTGTGTGATTCCGCACCTCAGCAACTACAGGCGCTGGTCGAGCTGGTGGACCCACGGGCCATCCATCTGGTCAGGAGGAAACGACTGTCGTTCCTCCGGCCTGGGTATTCTGCTACGGGGAGGCAATTTCACCATCTCCGACGTTAAGGAGGTGGTGGGCGGACACCTCCTCGTAGCAGGCGTCAAATACAAAAACGCTCCTCTCAGACTTATTAATGTGTACGCCCCGGCCGTAAAGAGTGAGCGGCTGACAGTCCTTTAGCAACTCCCACTGCTGTTGGCCACCTCCAAGCCGGTCATTCTGGGCAGTGACTTCAACTGCAACTGCATCATCGATGCGGCTGGACGATCTGGCAGAGCCGACAGCAAACTAGACGCTACATCCAGACTCCTGATGGAAACGGTAAAAGACGCCAAGCTGCTCGACATCTTCAGCAACCCTGCAGACGGAGTGCAGAGTAAATACACATGGTCACGGCCAGAATAGTCCGTCCGCTACAGGACAGACTTCTTCTTTGTGTCCCGTGAATTCAGGGTCAGGTCCACCGACGTTAAGCCGGTGTTCTTCTCTGACCACTGCCTCCTACTGGCCGACTGCCACCTGCAGGAAAACCAGAGGGCAGGCAGGGGGACATGGAAGCTGAATGTAAAACTGTTGACTCCAGAGAACCTCGAGGAACTTAAAAGGGATTACAAAGGTTGGAGAACCGTGAAACCCCTCTTTGAGTCTCCACATCTCTGGTGGGAAGCAATCAAGGGGAACATCAAAAGGTTCTTCATCCTCAAAGGCATTCAAAAGGTGAGAGAGAGACGAGGGGTCATGTCCAGGCTCCAGAAATGTATGCAGAATTTGCTCCAGCTGCAGTCGATAGGGGTTGATGTCAAGGAGGATCTCCAAGAGGTGAAGAGCCAGCAAGCCTTGCTCTACACCTCGGAGGCCTCCAAGCTTATCTTCCGTTCCAGAGTCCGCTCCGTGGAGCAGGATGAAAAGTGCTCACGCTTCTTCTTCCAAAAGGAGCACAGAGAGACCTCTGTGATCAGCAGCCTGAAGGAAGAAGATGGCTTTGTAAAGTCATCGCAGTCTGACATCCTGAGGATCAGTAAATCCTTTTATGCCAGACTGTATGATCTGAAGCCAACAGATAGCACTGTTTCTCAGACCTTCCTGTCGTCTATCACGGAGGTCTTGGGCGACAGCGAGCGGGAAAACCTGGACAAACCGTTAACTCTGGAAGAGCTGACAAAGGCAGTCAGGTCCTTTGAGACGAGTAAACCTCCCGGAAGCGACGGCTTACCGGCTGAGTTGTATTCGGCTCTGTGGGACTGGATGGGCCCAGACCTGCTGGAAGTGTACGAGGGTATGCTTCTGCACAGCAGTATGTCAGAATCCATTAGGAAAGGCGTCATCACCCTCATCTACAAGCAGAAGGGGGAAAGGGATGAAATTCGAAATTGGCGACCCATTTCACTGTTGAATGTGGATTATAAAATTATAGCCACGGTCATCGCCAATCGGGTCAGGTCTGCTCTGGAGTCGGTAATCCACCCCGACCAGACCTGTGCTGTACCCGGCAGGAAGATCTCTGATAGCCTCGCGCTACTCAGGGATACGATCGCCTACGTGCAGGACAGGAGGGTGGACACCTGCCTCATCAGCCTTAACCAGGAGAAGGCTTTTGACAGAATATCACACACCTACATGATGGATGTGCTCTCCAAAATGGGGTTTGGGGAGGGAATTTGCAATTGGATCAAACTGCTCTACACAGACATCTATAGCGCAGTCTCAATCAATGGGCGGGAATCAGAAAAGTTCCAGATCAAATCTGGAGTCAGGCAGGGCTGCCCACTCTCCTCGGCTCTGTTTGTGTGCTGCATAGAACCTTTTGCCGAGTCCATCAGGAAGGATCCGGGTATGAGAGGGGTGACGATCCCAGGCAGCGGAGGCATGTAAGTCAAGGCCTCCCTGTACATGGACGACGTCGCCGTCTTCTGCTCGGTCCCGCGTCTATACGCAGGCTCTTGAACGCCTGCGACCAGTTTGAACTGGCCTCGGGATCCAAGGTAAGCCGCGGCAAGAGCGAGGCCATGTTCTTTGGGAACTGGGCCGACCGGTCCTTTGTCCCCTTCACGGTCAGGTTAGATTACCTTAAGGTGCTGGGGATATGGTTCGGAGCGGCTGGGGCGTGCACCACAAACTGGGAGGAGCGCATTGCCAAGGTAAAACAGAAACTGGGCATGTGGGAGCAACGCTCCCTCTCCATTGCGGGGAAAACCCTAGTCATCAGATGTGAGGTACTCTCGGTGTTACTGTACGTAGCGCAGGTCTGGCCCATTACCCGACCCTACGCCGCAGCAGTCACCCGGGCTATCTTCCAATTCATCTGGAGATCCAAGATGGACCGTGTCCGAAGGGCACCATGTACAAACCTCTGGATAAAGGAGGGAGAAACGTACCCAACGTTTCCCTCATCCTGATGGCCACCTTTGTGTGCAGCTGCATCAAGCTGTGCGTGGACCCCCGGTATGCAAACACCAAGTGTCACTACATACTGAGGTTCTACCTGTCCCCGGTGTTACGAAGGATGGGCCTGGCTTCATTGCCGCGGAACGCTCCAAGTAGTTGGACCGTGCCATACCACCTGTCCCTCATGGAAACATTTCTGAAGAAAAACACCTTTGACCACAAGGCAATGAAGCAGTGGTGAGCACGTAATGTCCTCGAGGCCCTCAGGGAAAGGGAGACTGTGGAGGACATTGGATGGTTCCCTGAGCAGACTGTCAGAGTCATCTGGCAGAACGCCTCATCACCAGAACTTTCAAACAAGGACCGAGACCTAGCTTGGCTGGTGGGGAGAAGGGCCCTCCCTGTCAGATTCTTCATGTACACCCGAAGGCTCAGCACCGTTGCACGCTGCCCTCGGAGTGGTTGTGGGGGAAATGAGACGGTCACCCACCTCCTTGTGGAATGTGTCTTTGCAAAGAAGGTCTGGAGAGAGATGCGGTGGTATTTGTCCAGGTTCATCCCGAGCAGCTCAGTAACACAGGACTCTGTGCTCCACGGACTGTTTCCAGCGACAAACACCGAGACAAACATCAACTGCTGCTGGAAGGTCATCAACTCGGTGAAAGACGCTCTTTGGTCTGCCCGAAACTTGCTGATCTTCCAGTGCAAAGAATTGTCCTCGACCGAGTGTTGCAGACTGGCACATTCCAAGGTCCAGGACTACGTGCTGAGGGACGCACTCAAGCTTGGGGCAGCCGCCGCCAAGGCGCAATGGGGAAAGACCACTGTGTAAGGTCTTACCACCAAATGTACACCGAGGGGCTGGTAACAGTGTAAAGCCCCTCGGTCCGGGTCTTCAATGCCACAATGTATAAAAGAAACATGACAATGTAAATATTTAAGAAAGAACTGTAACGTAAAGAAGGATATGTGTGTATTGTTATCCCAATTGAATGGAAGAAAGACATGTGAATGTGTAACTTTGATGGAAATGTACAGTCAAGACAATTTGAAATGTTCTGTAATGTTTATTAGAGATTTTATGAATAAAGTATATTTTTTGGAAAAACAAATCTTTGGGTTGTGAGGATGAGACCCATGCAGACACAGGGAGAATGTGCAAACTCCACACGGAGAGTGACATGGGGCTGGGATCAAACCCGGGTCCTCAGCGCCATGAGCAGCAGTGCTAACCACTGTGCCACCATGCTGTCCGACTTCAAAGCAAACGTAATTGGCTGTGATTTGCTTTGCGCTGTCCTGTCTTCCTTATATAAATGCAAGTTTTCTATTTTTTTTGGTCTCCAATTGAGGAAACTGGAAAAATAGAAAGAAGTTCAGCAGGAACTCACCCTCCAGAGTCCGACACTGAACCAGATTGAGGAAATCCGCTTGTTTCAGTATTCCACCTTTAAACCCTCTGACCAGACCCTCCAGGTAACCGCTATCCACATTGAAATAAAACTCTGCAAAGCCCATCGTTAAAGCAACAGTTTGTAGCTCTCTCGATGCTGAGTCACTCTCTTTAGTCTCTGCTGTTCCCCTTCTCATTATGAAGGTCAGGGCTATTAAAGCTCTTGGTGATAACAGCAGAGCTGAGTGGAACTGCCTGGTTCTGGGACATTCTGGCTGTTTGTGTTTTGCATAATATTTCCTGATCCTCAAGACCAATAAAATGCTCCTCATCCCCATCCCAAAGTTGTAAATCCTCCTCTTTTACCTCTTATAAAACAAAATCTACAGGAACGTGAAAGTATCATGTTGCAGATTAAACAATAATCCTTCTTCTAGAGATAGAAGTTTGCACATTTAGGGAACCTGAATTTATGAATCTATTCTCCAGCTCCTGTGATGCTTTTGTCTGTTTCCTTCGTACTGACTAAAGCATTACCTGAGTTGTCACAGCTCCTCCACTCCATATAAAAATGCACAAATACTTTGGTCTCAATTCCCTGTATGATGCAGTGAGACTGTCACGGGGTTCTGGCAAGCATTCAGTACTTTACTATAAACACAGTGGGTGTGTAGAGCCCTAATCCAGCTACGGTAGCAAATATATGCAGACTCCTGGACCAGGTGTACAGATGCATGCAGATCCCTGAACCAAGTACAGGTGTATATAAGTTCCAGATGCAGATACAGGTGTGTGCAGGTTCCTGACACAGGTACAAGTGTGTAGACACCTGACCCAGGTACAGGTGTGTGCAGGTTTTTAACCCAGGTACAGATGTGTGTAGACTCCTGACCCAGGTACAGGTGTGTGCAGGTTCCTGACACAGGTACAAGTGTGTAGACACCTGACTCAGGTACAGGTGTGTGCAGGTTTTTAACCCAGGTACAGATGTGTGTAGACTCCTGATCCAGGTACAGGTGTGTGCAGGTTTTTGACCCAGGTACAGGTGTGTGCAAGTTCTTGACCCAGGTACAGGTGTGTGTAGACCCCTGACCCAGGTACAGGTGTGTGCAGGTTCCTGACCCAGGTACAGGTGTGTGCAGGTTTTTGACCCAGGTACAGGTGTGTGCAGGTTCCTGACCCAGGTACAGGTGTGTGTAGACTTCTGACCCACGTACAGGTGTGTGTAGACTTCTGACCCACGTACAGGTGTGTGTAGACTCTTGACCCAGGTACAGGTGTGTGCAGGTTCCTGATCCAGGTACAGGTGTGTGCAGACTCCTGACCCAGGTATATGTGTGTGCAGACCCCTGACCCAGGTATATGTGTGTGCAGACTCCTGACCCAGGTACATGTGTGTGCAGACTCTAGACACAGGTGCTAACCACTGTGCTGTACTTCGACTGGGATCAAAACACCACTAAGAGCTTCACATGGTAAACATACAGCCAATGACAGAGAAATGGAAGAATTATTAAATCATTATTTTGCCTCAGTATTTACCAATAGGGATATGTCATTAGAAGAAGTGATAAATATGTACACAGATGACAGGATAACGATCCTGGAGGAGCTTATGGAAAAGTTCCAACTACCCAAAGGGAATAAGACGAGGTACATAAAGGTCCAGAACTTCCTCTGCAGGGAAACAACGGCGTACCCCCAGAAACCAAGACACTCACTTCTTGAGGAACTGTTGGATGTGGGCAACCTAGGGAGGGGGATGATCCCCCCTGGGCGAGATGAGGGAGAAATGTGAGGAGGAACGGCACATAGAAGTGGGGAGGGAGGAACTCTGGATCGAAGCACTACATGGAGCGAACTCCACCTCCACATGTGCACGGCTGAGCCTGATGCAGCTAAAGGTGGTACACAAAGAACCAGAACCTGGACGAACAGGTTCTTCCAGGAGGTGGAGGACAAATGTGAACGGTGCCAGGGAGGCCTGGCCAACTACACCCTGGTTCTGGGCCTGCCCCAGACTGGTGGGCTTCTGGTCAACCTTTTTCAAGGCAATGTCCAAGGTGGTGGGAGTGAGGGCGGAGCCAAGCCGAAAAATGGCAGTCTTCAGGGTATTAGACCAGCCAGAAATCTTCATGGGGAGGAGGGCCAATGCCTTTGCCTCCCTGATCGCCTGCCGAAGAATCCTGCTCGGCTGGCGATCAGCAGCACCACCCTGCTGCAAACTGGCTGGCTGACCTGTCGGAATTCCTCCAGCTGGAGAAATAAACTTTGCCACCTGCAGGTCAGAGGAGGGCTTCCACAAGACGTGAAGCCCTTAACCAACTTGTTCCAAGGCCTGTTCGTAGCTAGTAACCAGTTGAACTGAAGGGGGGGGGGGGGGGGGAGACACAGCTGAGACACATAAAAGAAAGGGGAGAGGTGGGTGGGAAAGGCCCGGAGAAAAAGAACAGACACGGGCACAACCACAGGGGACAAGGTCCATGGGCAAGTGGAGGGCCAGTGGGAGCAGCAATATGGGGGGCAACTCACGCTAGGGCCAGCGTCAGGAAGGGTAGTCAGTGCAGAACAACCATATGAGGTCCATGGCCATGGAAGGGGGGGAATAAGTGGTTGTAAATATGTATAGTGATCTGTGTTTGTTTGTATGTTCTCTCATTGTACTTTAGTCTATATGTAACGTGTAATGTCAGTATTTCCTTAGTTGCCTTCCCAAACACTGTGTGTGGCGTTGAAACCTGGAAACTTACTGTACAAACTGAAATATGTAACATAAAAGTTGTGGAAAACAATAAAATCATTTAAAAAAATAAAAAGTAATAAAAAAGATATAAAGGCAATAAGGACAGAAGAGGAGTAAAAAACTGATAAAGTAATCAATAGTAAAAGAGAAAATTGCCAGATGTGATTCCTATATTTAAAAGGGAGATACAACAATACAAGGGAATACAGATCAATTAGTTTCATATCAATGGTAGAAAATATAATGGAATCCTTGCTCAAAAATGTAAAGAAAAACATCTGGATAATGAAAATATAATGGAGCAAATTCGCACCAGTCCTGGCCCCACACCTAAGAGACATGTTTGCGGACTCACTGGCAGGGGGCACCCTGCCCCCCACTCTCGCGCAGGCCACAATCTCACTAATACCCAAAAAAGATAAAGACCTGACGGAATGTGGATCATACAGACCCATTTCACTGCTGAACGTGGATGCGAAAATACTCGCAAAGGTCTTGGCCAAAAGGCTGCGTACCAGAAGTGGTCGCAGAGGACCAAACGGGCTTTGTCAAGGGTAGGCAGCTCACAGCGAACATCAGGCGGCTGCTGAATGTGATAATGACACCCCCCCCCCCCCCCCCCCCCCCGCCCTGGGAGAGAACACCAGAGGTGATCGTCTTCCTGGATGCAGAAAAGGCCTTTGACAGAGCTACCTCCTCGAGGTACTGGAACGGTTTGGACTCGGAGTGGGATTCACCGCCTGGGTGAGGCTCCTGTACAACGCTCCCAAAGCGAGTGTCCGAACTAACACCACCAGCTCTGAATACTTCCAGCTACAGAGAGGAACAAGACAGGGATGGCCCCTGTCCCCACTCTTGTTCGCGCTAGCGATTGAACCCCTGGCAATAGCCCTGCGGGACGCAAAAAGCTGGAAGGGAATCCGGAGAGGAGACAGAGAGCACAGAGTCTCACTCTATGCAATTGACCTGCTCCTACATGTCTCAAAGCCACAGGAGGGACCGATGGCAATACTGCAAATACTGAAAGAGTTTGGAACCTTCTTGCGCTACAAACTTAACCTGAGCAAAAGCGAGACATTCCCAGTGAACCCAAAAGGGGGAGGACAGAGCTGAAGGGGCTCCCATTCAAAACAGCCCAGAACAGATTCCGTTACCTGGGGATCCAAATAGCCAGAGACTGGACACAGATCCTCAAGTGGAACCTGACCAGCCTGGTGGAGGAAGTAAGAAAAGACCTTCAAAAGTGGGGCTCACTCCCATTCTCCCTGGCGGGAAGAGTGCAGACGATCAAGATGAACATTCTGCCAAGGTTCCTCTTCCTATTTAGATCCATCCCGATCTTCATCCCCAAGGCCTTTTTCCAAAACAGACAGGCTAATCATGGCATTTATGTGTGTGTGTACTGGGCAGCAACGGGGCAGAAAAAGTGAGGGGATGGGTACAAGAACCCGACACAGACTCCTCTACAAATAGAGGAGACATCCTGTAAAGGAACGACCCTCCGGGCCCTGGCTACAGCAGCACTCCCATCCCCCTCAACAAGGTACACAACGAGCCCAGTGGTAGCGGCCACGCTGAGAACGTGGACCCAGTTGAGACAACACTTCGGGATAACCAAAATGTCCCTTATGGCCCCCATCTGCGGCAATCACAGATTCCCCACAGCCATGCTAGATACCACCTTCAAAAGATGGAGGCGGGACGGGGCACACTGCCGGTCGGGGACTTTTACATAGGACGCAGACTGGCGACACTGGACGAACTGGCAAGGAAGTGGAAACTATCAAGTGGACAGGAATTGAGACACCTCCAAATAAAGCACTTCCTCCGCAAAGGGACAGTAGGGTACCCCAGGCCCCAGAAAGCACACTACCGGAGAACCTGATAGGCACAAGCAGCGAGAAAGGGGAGCTACGTGGGAAAATATACGGACAGCTACTGGACAGAGCTCGAACATCACTGGATGGGACCAGACAAAAATGGGAGGACGAACAGGGGACAGAGGTGGGATGGGGACTCTGGAGCGAAGCACTGAGCAGGGTGAGCTCCACCTCCTCCTGCGCTATGGCTAAGCCTAATGCGGCTCAAAGTGGTGCACAGAGCGCACCTGACCAGAACCCGAATGAGTAGGTTCTTCCTGGAGGTGGAGGGCAAATGTGAGTGGTGCCAGAGGGACCCGGTCAACCACACCCACATGTTCTGGGCTTGCCCCAAGCTTGCTGCGTTCTGGACAGCCTTCTCCGAGGCAATGTCCAAGGTTGTGGGGGTGAGGGTGAAGCCATGCCCAATAGTGGCAATCTTGGGGGTATTGGAGCAGCCAGAGTTACACATGGGGAAGGGGGCCAACGCCCTTGCTTTCGCTTCCCTAATCGCACGCCGGAGAATCCTGCTCGGCTGGCGATCGGCAGCACCACCCATAGCTGCAGACTGGCTCACTGACCTCTCGGAATTTCTCCACCTGGAGAAGATAAAATACGTCATCCGAGGGTCAGAGGAAGGCTTCCTGGATACTTGGGGGCAGTTTGTCGGCCTGTTCCAAAACCTGTTCGAGGCCAGCAACGAGGAGTAAGCCAGCGAAAAAAAAAAGATGAAGAACCGAAGGAGTGCACAACCTGGGGGGGAGGGGGGACAGGAGAGAAAAATGGGGAAACCACAAGAGAAGAGGAAGGGGAAGAGGACGGGGGAATATCATAGACTGGGACAAAACAAACCTCTCTGTAAAATAAAGCAAATTAGCGCGGGCAAGGAAAATGTAATGTATACAAGTAACAACTGTTTATAAATATGAGAAAAGCCAATAAAAAGATTTTCAAACAAAAAAATATATAATGGAGCATGAATACAGATTTCAAAAGAGGTGATGCTTGATTAAGCATATTGAATGATTTGAAGAAGCAACAGAAAGGATGGATAAATGTAATATAGTGGTTGTAATGTATTAGAATTTCCAAAATGTCTTTGATAAGGTACGATGTAGTAAATGTTTCATCTTGGTTTTGGGGTCTCGATGGGGTTTCCTCAGGCTTTGCCTATTCTGAAGAATGTCAAGTCAAAATGTTTTAAGAATTACTAGTCTGTCGTTAAAAGCTAAGAAGTATCAATGATTGTGAGACATTTCCTTTGTTTAAAATATTGACGAAGTACAGGACTATTTGGGGAATACTCTGCCAACCGTTCTGGCAATACTCTTTTATTTTCATGTACTCATCCTCCTGCTGTTCTGCTTGCTTAATCTCTTGTAGTCTTTTCTTGGTGACTGGTAATTATTTGGGATTGAGTGAATTATATATTTTCACTTCTTCAATAAAATTTAAATCTTCCAGTTTGACTCCTCCTACTGGTATTCTTGATAATGCGTCTGCTGTTGTCTGGAGCTTCCCTTGTATGTACTCAGTAAATGAATTGTGTCTCATGTGTCATGTGAGAGTACCTTTAAGAAATGGGTGTTTAAGAAATGTACCTTTAAGAAATGGGTGTTTATTAGTGATGTCAGAGTGTGGGTGGAGCTGGGCTGTCTGCCAGCTTTTTACTTTCATTTTAGGCTGTTTGCTGCAGGGTGTGTTTTAGTTTTGTTTTCAGTGTTGGAGCTGAAGCCAGACAGAGCAGGTGTACTGTTGATCTCTCTGCCATAAAAGACTATCTCTTGAACATTTGGTGAATTCAGAATTATAAATGTTCTCAGTAGTGAATGTAAACCTAATGTGCTTCTGTTAAAAGGTGTTTCTTTTGTCTTCTGGATGTTGTTTGGGAAGTTATTAAGGATTACTTAGTGTTGTATTCTTCGGGGGTTGTATTTGAATTGATAGTTGTAAGATGTTCACTGTATGTTTTAAAAAGGTTAACTTGAGTTCATAGAATAAACATTGTTTTTCTTTAAAAAATACTTTTCCATTTCTGCTGTACCACACCTGTAGAGTGGGCCGTGTACTCCCCATACCACAATCTATTAAAGGTTGTGGGTCAGGTGAACTCCATGATACACTTTGGGGTTCTCTAAACCCTGACCCATAACACGAGTCTTAGTCTAAAATGTTGAATTCTAGGTGATATTTTTGCAATATCCTTTAGATTAAGAAGAATAACCAAAGCTTTGAGGTCATTTTCAGTTTTAAACTTAATCCATGGTGACATAATTTACTTGCAGACCCAGGTGGCTGCTTCTTTCTCAATGGTTGCGTGTATCTTCTCTGTGTCCATGTTAGATCTTGAGTCCATCTTTTTTAATTTGAACTGCATCCAAGCTTGATGCATCCACTGCTACCTTGTTAGCAGCAACTGGATCATAGTGCACCTGAATTTCTGGTGAAGTTAGGAGGTTCTTGATCTTGTCAAAAACGTTTTACTGGGGGCAGCACGGTGGTGCAGTGGTTAGCATTGCTGCCTCATGGTGCAAGGACTTGGGTTCGATCCCAGCCCTGGTCACTGTTCATGTGGAGTTTGCACATTTTCCCCGTGTGTTGCACATTCTCCCCACAACCCAATGATGTGCAGTTTAGGTGGATTGACCACGCTAAATTGCCCCTTAATTGGAAAAAAATTGAATTGGGTACTGTAAATTTATTTGTTTTTTTAAATGTTTTACTGGTCGACGTTCTAGCACTGCCGTGGACCTTGTTCACCAAGTTTGGTGGAACCTGCCGACTTAGTTTACATGACTAAAGTCAGAACATGTGGAGTCAACAGAATGGAAAGCAATCAGAAAGTAGAGATAAAATGTAGTTACGTAAACTGGCAAAAGATCTGACAGGGAACGGTGCTGGAATGACTGTTGTTCACCATTTCCATAAACAATTTGTACTTGGAAATCACAAAAATACTTCAACATTTGAGAACAATATCAAATTAGGGTTGTAGTTAATATAGAGGAGCGCTCCCAGAAAATATTAATAAGTGGCAGAGTGGGTGTGTAATTGACAAATGAACATCAATATGGAGAAGTCTGTGGTAGTACATTTTGGTATGAAGAATTAGGAAAACCCACATTCTCCTCGGAAAGTAAATTGGATAGAGGAACAAAGGGATTGGAGACGCAGAGCAAATCACCAAAAGTAGCAACATAATTCAATAAAACCATGAAAAAAGTGAGCTCTGCACTCGACTCTTAATGGAAGGATCAAATTGAAAAGCGGGGAAGTTATGTTTAACTTGTACAGAATCATGGTTAGATCACACTTGGCAAGTGGTGCACAGTTATGGTCTCTATGTTATTAAAAAATGGATATAAATCAGTTACTGGAGAAGATGTAAAAAGATTTAGAAGAACGCTAGCAGAACCAAGAAGTTTTGACCTACCTGTCAGGAGAGATTGAAAAGGCTGAGCCTGTTTTCTCTAAAAAAGAACCCAAGAAGGTTGACCTGATGAGTGTTTTCGGATTATTAAAAGCTTTCAACGCTGGAGTAGGAAAGCATTTGTTGGGGGAGACCAGAGTGAAGGATAGACAGGATTAGACCCAATAGATAATTCAGGAGAACATCCTTTGTTCAAAGTGAGACTGTAAAACTCAGTACCACAAGTATAATTGAAGTATGAGTGGGAAGCTGGACAAAGACATAGGGAATGGAAGGAAGGACATGGAGAGAAAGATGGGGGGAAAATTTGGAGGAGGCTCATGTGGAGCATGACACCAGGAGGGAGCAGTGGGTCGAATGGCCTGTTTGTGTTATGTAAACATGTTAATATTTACAATAGTTGTCTCCTTTTTAATTGACTGGCGTTTCCTGTTTAATTTGTCCTTCCTGGAGCAGCTTGTGGACGTCAGCGCTCACCTGGCCCAGGTGTGGAGCCACCGGGACCGGATCGGATCGGATCGGGGATCGGCACCGCCGGAGCACGGCCACGCCCCGGGACAGAGCCCAGCGCTGGCGGCCGGTGGTCGGAGCAAGGCCCCGGCAGCAGCACCGTGTTATGGTAAGGAACCGGAACCTGAGGCCCGGACCCAAACTCCGGGAAGTTTTGTTTCAGCTTCAACTTTTTTCTCAGCTGTGATCAGAGTAACGACGCAGGGAGGGGGAAGGAAGAGAGCGAGTCAGTGAGAGCACTGAGGGTAAATGGGTGGGAGGAAGGTTGTTTTGGGGGGTGGGAGGAAGGTTGTTTTTGGGGGGGGGGGGGGGGTGTGGGAGGAAGGTT
>NC_052146.1:111335121-111426253 GCF_902713615.1 Scyliorhinus canicula
GGGGGGTGTGGGAGGGAGGTGTTTGGGGGAGTGTGTGGGAGGGAGGTTGTTTGGGGGGGGGTGTGGGAGGGAGGTTGTTTGGGGGGGTGTGTGGGAGGGAGGTTGTTTGGGGGGGGGTGTGTGGGAGGGAGGTTGTTGGGGGGGGTGTGTGGGAGGGAGGTTGTTTGGGTGGGGTGTGGGAGGGAGGTTGTTTGGGGGGGGTTGTGGGTGGGAGGTTGTTTGGGGGATGGGTGGGAGGTTGTTTGGGGGGGGGTTGTGGCAGGGAGGTTGTTTGGGGGAGGGGTGGGAGGTTGTTTGGGGGGGGGTGGGAGGAAGGTTGTTTGGGGGGGGTGGGAGGAAGGTTGTTGGGGTGGTGGGAAGGTTGTTTTGGGGGGAAGGTTGTTTGGGGGGCAGGGGGTGGGAGGAAGGTTGTTTTGGGGGGCGGGGGGTGGGAGGAAGGTTGTTTGGGGGGCGGGGGGTGGGAGGAAGGTTGTTTTGGGGGGCGGGGGGTGGGAGGAAGGTTGTTTTGGGGGGCGGGGGGTGGGAGGAAGGTTGTTTTGGGGGGCGGGGGGTGGGAGGAAGGTTGTTTTGGGGGGGCGGGGGGTGGGAGGAAGGTTGATTTGGGGGCGGGGGGTGGGAGGAAGGTTGTTTTGGGGGGCGGGGGGTGGGAGGAAGGTTGTTTTGGGGGCGGGGGGGTGGGAGGAAGGTTGTTTTGGGGGGCGGGGGGTGGGAGGAGGAAGGTGTTTTGGGGGGCGGGGGGTGGGAGGAAGGTTGATTTGGGGGGCGGGGGGTGGGAGGGAAGGTTGTTTTGGGGGGGCGGGGGGGTGGGAGGAAGGTTGTTTTGGGGGGGGGGGGGGGGGGAGGAAGGTTGTTTTGGGGGGCGGGGGTGTGGGGGGAAGGTTGTTTTGGGGGGCGGGGGGTGGGGGGGAGGTGTTTTGGGGGGTGGGGGGGAAGGTTGTTTTGGGGGGTGGGGGGGAAGGTTGTTTTGGGGGGTGGGGGGGAAGGTTGTTTTGGGGGGTGGGGGGGGAGGTTGTTTTGGGGGGTGGGGGGGGAGGGGTTGTTTTGGGGGGGGGGGGGTGGGGGGTGGGGGGGAAGGTTGTTTTGGGGGGTGGGGGGGTGGGGGAAGGTTGTTTTGGGGGGTGGGGGGTGGGGGGAAGGTTGTTTTGGGGGGGGGGGGGGAAGGTGTTTTGGGGGGGTGGGGGGTGGGAGGAAGGTTGATTTGGGGGGCGGGGGGTGGGAGGAAGGTTGATTTGGGGGGCGGGGGTGGGAGGAAGGTTGATTTGGGGGGCGGGGGTGGGAGGAAGGTTGTTTTGGGGGGCGGGGGGTGGGAGGAAGGTTGTTTTGGGGGGCGGGGGGTGGGGGGGAAGGTTGTTTTGGGGGGCGGGGGGTGGGGGGGAAGGTTGTTTTGGGGGGTGGGGGGGGAAGGTTGTTTTGGGGGGTGGGGGGAAGGTTGTTTTGGGGGGTGGGGGGAAGGTTGTTTTTGGGGGGTGGGGGGTGGGAGGAAGGTTGTTTTTGGGGGGTGGGGGGTGGGAGGAATGTTGTTTGGGGGGGTGGGGGGTGGGAGGAAGGTTGTTTTGGGGGGGTGGGGGGTGGGAGGAAGGTTGTTTTGGGGGGGTGGGGGGTGGGAGGAAGGTTGTTTTGGGGGGGGTGGGGGGTGGGAGGAAGGTTGTTTGGGGGGGTGGGGGGTGGGAGGAAGGTTGTTTTGGGGGGTGGGGGGTGGGAGGAAGGTTGTTTTGGGGGGGGTGGGGGGTGGAGGAAGGTTGTTTTGGGGGGGTGGGGGGTGGGAGGAAGGTTGTTTGGGGGGGTGGGAGGAAGGTTGTTGGGGGGGGTGTGGGAGGGAGGTTGTTGGGGGGGGGTGTGGGAGGGAGGTTGTTGGGGGGGGGTGTGGGAGGGAGGTTGTTGGGGGGGGGGTGAAGGTTGTTTTGGGGGGGTGGGGGGTGGGAGGAAGGTTGATTTGGGGGGCGGGGGGGTGGGAGGAAGGTTGATTTGGGGGGCGGGGGGTGGGAGGAAGGTTGATTTGGGGGGCGGGGGTGGGAGGAAGGTTGTTTTGGGGGGCGGGGGGGGGGAGGAAGGTTGTTTTGGGGGGCGGGGGGGGGGGGGGAAGGTTGTTTTGGGGGGCGGGGGGGGGGGGGGGAAGGTTGTTTTGGGGGGTGGGGGGTGGAAGGTTGTTTTGGGGGGTGGGGGGAAGGTTGTTTTGGGGGGTGGGGGGGGAAGGTTGTTTTTGGGGGGTGGGGGGTGGGAGGAAGGTTGTTTTTGGGGGGTGGGGGGTGGGAGGAAGGTTGTTTTTGGGGGGTGGGGGGTGGGAGGAAGGTTGTTTTTGGGGGGTGGGAGGAATGTTGTTTTTGGGGGGTGGGGGGTGGGAGGAATGTTTTTGGGGGGTGGGGGGTGGGAGGAAGGTTGTTTTGGGGGGGTGGGGGGTGGGAGGAAGGTTGTTTTGGGGGGGTGGGGGGTGGGAGGAAGGTTGTTTTGGGGGGGTGGGGGGTGGGAGGAAGGTTGTTTTGGGGGGGGTGGGGGGTGGGAGGAAGGTTGTTTTGGGGGGGTGGGGGGTGGGAGGAAGGTTGTTTTGGGGGGGTGGGGGGTGGGAGGAAGGTTGTTTGGGGGGGGGTGGGGGGGGAAGGTTGTTGGGGGGGGTGGGGGGGGAAGGTTGTTGGGGGGGGGGGTGTGGGAGGGAGGTTGTTGGGGGGGGGTGTGGGAGGGGGGTTGTTGGGGGGGGGGGTGTGGGAGGGAGGTTGTTGGGGGGGGGTGTGGGAGGGAGGTTGTTGGGGGGGGGTGTGGGAGGGAGGTTGTTGGGGGGGGGGTGGGAGGGAGGTTGTTGGGGGGGGGTGTGGGGGGGGGTGTGGGAGGGGGGTTGTTGGGGGGGGTGTGGGAGGGAGGTTGTTGGGGGGGGGTGTGGGAGGGAGGTTGTTGGGGGGGTGTGGGAGGGAGGTTGTTGGGGGGGGGTGTGGGAGGGAGGTTGTTGGGGGGGGGGGTGTGGGAGGGAGGTTGTTGGGGGGGTGGGAGGAAGGTTGCTTGGGGGGGGTGGGGGTGGGAGGTTGTTTGGGGGGGGTGGCAGGAAGGTTGTTTGGTGGGGTGGGGGTGGGAGGAAGGTTGTTTGGGGGGTGGGGGTGGGAGGAAGGTTTGAGGGGGTGGGAGGAAGGTTTGAGGGGGTGGGAGGTTGTTTGGGGGGGGTGGGAAGTTGTTTGGCGGGGGTGGGAGGATGCTTGCTTTGGGGGGTGGGGGTGGGAGGTTGTTGGGGGGTGCGGGGGTGGGAGGTTGTTTGGGGAGTGGGAGGTTGGGGGCGTGGGTGGGAGGTTGGGGGGGTGGAAGGAAGGTTGTTTGGGGGGGGAAGGTTGTTGGGGGGGGGGTGTGTGGGAGGAAGGTTGTTTGGGGGGGTGGGGAAGGTTGATTGGGGGGATGGGAGGAAGGTTGTTTGGGGGGGGGATGTTGTTTGGGGGGGGGTGTGGGACGAAGGTTGTTTGGGGGGGGGGGTGTGGGACGAAGGTTGTTTGGGGGGGGTGTGGGAGGAAGGTTGTTTGGGGGGTGGGGCGGGGAAGGTTGTTTTGGGGGTGGAGGAGGGAAGGTTGTTGTGGGGGTGGGGGGGGAAGGTTGTTGTGGGGGTGGGGGGGGAAGGTTGTTGTGGGGGTGGGGGGGGAAGGTTGTTGTGGGGGTGGGGGGGGAAGGGGAAGGTTGTTGTGGGGGTGGGGGGGAAGGTTGTTGTGGGGGTGGGGGGGGGGAAGGTTGTGGTGGGGGGGGGGGAAGGTTGTGGTGGGGGGGGGAAGGTTGTGGTGGGGGGGGGGGGAAGGTTGTGGTGGGGGGGGAAAGGTTGTTGTGGGGGTGGGGGGGGAGAAGGTTGGGGTGGGGGGGGGGGAAGGTTGTTGTGGGGGTGGGGGGGGGGAATGGAGCCTGCTCATCCGGCAGGAACTGGCCATAATGTCCAAAATCTTCCCCTCGTCTGTATCGGATAGAGATAAGATCTTATTAAAGAGAGAGGTTGAAGGTGCCAAGGGAAACTAACCTGGAAATACCTTATTTTAAAAAAAAAAAAATTAGTCCTCGGGGGCTCCTCAAAACTGGCAACCCTACCCGCCACAAACAGGTCCCCAAACCTCTCCAGAGCCGCCGCCTCTCATGACCTGAATGTTGAATCTAAACCCGCTGGCACAAAGAGATGATTACTACAAATAGGGACTAACCACAACATGAAGCTGAGCTTAAAATGTTGCCTAAACTGCCTCCAAATCACAACTGAACTCCAGGAAACTTTTGCAGGGGTCAAGCTGAAGCATGCCAGTTACCAAAGCCCCAGGTTAGAACCAGTACAAGAGCTCGCCTCCATCTGCCCCATATGGAACTCTGTTCCTTAAGCCACCCCAGTACTTACTATTAGCTGTCCAGTAATAAAATAACGTTGGTTAACGCTAAGCCACCTTCCTGTCTCTGTCTGTCTCTCTCTGAAGAAATGCCCCACAAGTCTTTGGGGTCTTGCCAGCTCAAATGAAGGAAGCTATCAATGTGTTTACTCTGACAATGAAAGATTTGGGGGTACACTGGAAAAGAAATAAACACCTTTGGACCTGGGGGATTGTGAGGAAAATGTTTACTCTTCAAATTCTTGTCCACGACCCTGAGAAGGAACCAAAGCTCCCAAGTAACTTCATTATCTCATCCATGACTGGGTCTGTGACGTAACAAAGTCGATCATCTACATATGAGAACACCCTATGCTCCTTCCCTCCCTGCTTTATTGCCCTCCAATCAGTGGATTTGTTAAAGTTATGGCTCAATAGCCAAAGAAAACAAGAGTGGAGACATTGAACAACCCTGCCTTGGACCCCTATTTAACTGAAAGTTACCCGAGCTCCAGGCATCTGTTCGAACACTTGCGGTGGGGTCTCTGGACAGAAGATAAATCCAAGTTATAAATTTTGGCCCAAACCAAATCTCCCAGAATCTGAGTCACCCCCACTCTGCCCTATCAAAGGCCTTTCTGCATCCATTGAGACAATCGCATCCGGTTTGGGCACTGGAGAGGGGGAGAGGATGATGTTTAATAATTGACATATATTGTCTGACAGCTGTCGACCCTTGACAAAACCTGCCTGTTCTTCCAAGATCACCTCTGGAAGGCAGACCTCTAACCTCATTTAGCATTGGCATTCAACAAGATGGGCCATTTCAGCCCTTAGTCTGTCAGGTCCTTGTCCTTCAGAATGGGGGAAATAGAGACCTCCATACAAGAGGCAATATCCACCCCAGGACATGGAATCATTAAATAGGGGGCAGCAGGGTAGCATGGTGGTTAGCATAAATGCTTCACAGCTCCAGGGTCCCAGGTTCGATTCCCGGCTGGGTCACTGTCTGTGTGGAGTCTGCACGTCCTCCCCCTGTGTGCGTGGGTTTCCTCCGGGTGCTCCGGTTTCCTCCCACAGTCCAAAGATGTGCGGGTTAGGTGGATTGGCCATGCTAAATTGCCCATAGTGTCCTAATAAAAGTAAGGTTAAGGGGAGGTTGTTGGGTTACGGGTATAGGGTGGATACATGGGTTTGAGTAGGGTGATCATGGCTCGGCACAACATTGAGGGCCGAAGGGCCTGTTCTGTGCTGTACTGTTCTATGTTCTATGTCCAATATTAGTGGGATCAACTGCCCCACAAACGTTTTACAGAACTAGATGGGGGAACTCGACTACATTAAATAAATACATTTTATAATCTCCTTGGGGCCCAATGGGGATTCCGACTCCTCCCTTATGGGAAGGATAACCCATCCAAAAAGGCATCGAGGGCAAACTCTCCTCCAGGGACTCTGATCTATAGAGACTTTGATAAAAGGATTCAAACGCAAATTTAACTTTCAATGGAGCGGAAACCAAAATGCCACCCGTGTCCTTACCTGCACAATCTCCCAGGAGACAGCCTGCCACCTCAGCTGGTGCACGAAAAAGCGATAAGCCAAGTTCATAGAATGTGCCCCTCGAGCATCGCAGCTGGCGCACCACTGTACCCATTGACAGTAATTCAAATTGCGTCAGCAACATCTTCTTGCGTGCCAACAACTACAGTGTGAAAATGAAAATCGCTTATTGTCACGAGTAGGCTTCAATGAAGTTACTGTGAAAAGCCCCTAGTCGCCACATTCTGGCGCCTGTCCGGGGAGGCTGGTACGGGATGGTATAGGGGCAAGCGAGTACTGATGGTCCATCTCAAGGATGGAATCCACCATCCTCTGCTGCTCCACCCTCCCAATCCTTTCCTGGTGTGCCTTGCAAGAGATTATCTCCTCTTCTCGCCCCTCTCCCAAAAGAAGACCACCTTCGGGGCCTTCCACAACGTAGAAGGTGAGATAGACTCTTTTTTTTTTTAAATTTAGAGTACCCAATTCATTTTTGCCAGGGCAATTTAGCGTAGCCAATCCACCTAGCTTGCACATCTTTGAGACCCACACAGACACGGGAAGAATGTGCAAACTCCACACGGACAGTGACCCAGAGCCAGGAACCTCGCTGATGTGAGGCAGCAGTGCTAACCACTGTGCCACTATGTTGCCCCTCATTAAACATAATGTACTTCCCAATGGCAGAGGACATGCACTCGCAAAATCCTTTGCCAGCAACTCCGTGTCTGGGACCTGGCTCTAATACCAGATCCGTAAAATGTGTGACATGGTCTGACATCACAATTGCCGAGTACCCCACCCTCTTTACCCAAAGAAGGAGAACCCTATCCACCACAAAAAAGTCAATCCGAGAATAAACCTGATGGACATGGGAGAACAAAGAAAAATCCTTATGACTCAAATGTAAAAACCACCACTGGTCTGCACCCCCCTCCCCCATCTGCTCCATAATAGTGCCGTTGCCACCCAGATGGGATCAGAGACTTAAGTTTAGATCGGTCCAACAGAGGGTCCAAAACACACAATTTAAGTGTGTGTCCCCCCCAAAAAAATGTAGTCGGTCTGAGTCCAAGTCAGGAATAGAGGCCAATAACATGTTAATAAAAGCGGTATCATCCCAATTTGACGCATACACATTAACTAGAACCACCGAGATGCCCGCCAGAGAACCATTAACCATCACGTCTCCTGTTCGAGTCCGCCAAGGTCTTAGCTGCCGAAAATTATTATTAAATTATTAATCAAAGCTGCTGCCCCCTCCGGGGCCCGACCATCGAACCCCGAGTGGAATACCTGTCCCACCCACCTCTTCCGTAACCGTATCTGGTTCCTGACCTGCAACTGAGTCCTGCAGAAACACCACATCAGCATTCAAACTTTTCAGGCGAGCAAATATCCTTCACAGAGCCGTTCAACTCCCTCATATTCCAAGTGGCCAGCCGAATTGGGGGCCTTCCACCCCCCCGCCACCCACCCCGATCCAGAGTGAGCCATTTGCACCAAATGGGGTAATCCAGCAACTGTCTAGAGTACAGGCATAGGCCCACCCAAGATGGCCACCAGACCCCCTCCCCACCCCCCCAACAAGACAAAACAAAGAAAAAGCTGTAGTCACCATCAGAAAACTTCCCGTAGCCCCCACCCACCTCAACAATACCACATCCAAATAATCAATCAAAATACCAAGAGGCGAACAAAGACCCTAGCCCCTACCTCAACTATCCCTAACCCCAAGCAAAACATTAAAACTACACTAAAATAATAAGCTGCAGTTACTCCCCACTACCTCCGTTGGCTAACTCTTCAGTCAGCAGGATGACCCCTGCCCAGAGTGAAAACAAATAAATAGCCATGGCCCCAGCACCCCGCCCGAATCCAACTTTAAAAAAATAAAATTTAGTTTGTCCAATTCATTATTTCCAGTGAAGGGGCAATTTAACGTGGCCAATCCACCTGCCCTGCACATCTTTGGGTTGTGGGGGCGAAACCTACACAAACACGACGAGAATGTGCAAACTCCACACTGACAGGGAACCAGAGCCGGGATCGAACCTGGGACCTCGGCACCATGAGGCAACAGGGCTAACCCACTATGCCACTGTGCTGCCCTCCCAAATACAACTTTAATAATCAAAGAAAAAAACACTATCTCACACAAGGACAAGAAAATACAAACTTGCGCAAGAAACCCCAGCAAATCCCCAACATGTCCTCCCGAAACACAGAGACCTTGTGAAAATTACGATTAACACAGCCTATGCTTCTTAACAAAAGCATCTGCCTCCTCCAGAGCATCTAAATAATGGTCCTTCGTTTAAAACGTCACATTTGAGACGTGCTGGTATACCACCCCAAATTGTACTACGCTCTTGTACAAAGCGGCCTTGACCTTGTTAAGCACTGTCTATGTTTTAGCCAGCTCTGTGCCCACATCCTGATAGAGCCTGATGGCATGGCCCTCCCACTTGGAGTCCTGATGATCGTTTGCCCATCTCTACTTGTTCCTTCTAGAAGCTATGGAACCTCACGATTATTGCCCGTGGTGGTTCGCTGGCAAGGGGCTTCTGCCTGAGTGACCAGTGGGCTGAATCCAGCTCAGGAGGGGGCATCAATTCACTCTTCCCCCACCATCTTCCCAAACTTCTCCGAGATATAATCCATCAGATTGGGGCCTTCGATTCCCTCCGGCAACCCCACGATTCGAAGATTCTTCTGGAGCGATTCTCCAGATCATCCACCTTGGTCCTTCATTATTAACACTGGCCATTATTGCCATCTCTGCTTCCAAGGAGACAATCGCCCTGCCTTGAGAGAGCCGCCTCCACACCCTGTATCGCCGCGCCATATGCCTTTGCCATCTCCTCAGTCTTCTGCAACACTGACCATATCGGAGATAGGGCCTCTTCTGTTGACTTGTGGAGGGCCTTGGAGTCAGCCCACCGCTGCTTCTGAAATTACGTTGCCAAGATGCTTGTAAGCATCTTGACCGTCAATGGAGTGGCCAGAGTCGCGGTAGTGATCATTGCTCGGCACAACATCGAGGGCCGAAGGGCCTGTTCTGTGCTGTACTGTTCTATGTTCTAGTGGCTTCCATCATTTCCCCAACAGTAGAACCTCGAGAGGCTTCCAAATCTGTCGATGAATTTTTATTTGCAGGCTTCCTTGTCCTGGAGTTTCTGGGCATATCTCATGCGTGGGGACCTTATCCCGTTGAAATAGTGAAGTTTTAGCTGAAAACCCTCCCAAAAAAACAGACGAAAAGGGCAAAAATAAACTCCCTGCTGGGAGCCTCTTCCTGTGCAACTACTTCCTACATGCTGCCACCGGAATCCTCATGATTTGTAATGTTAATTCAATTTCCATCTCCACACACTGTCCGACCTGCTGAGTATTTCTAACACTTTTTGTTTATTATTTTGGATTTCTAGCATCTGGGCCCTGGTTCTGCACTTTGCCCACAAATGGAAAGAATTTATCTACCTATCAAATCTTTTCAAAACCCAGAAGAACTCTTAGCAGATCATTCCCACAGCCTTTTCTTTTCTACGGAAAAAAACAGGCGGTTGGTCCTTTCTTGATAGGGGTAAGTTCTCAGTTCAGGTGTCAACAAAGTAAAGTTTTATACCTTTTCCAGTGGAGCAGCGGTGGGTATCAATGTCTGAGGCAGGATCAGATAGCTGGACTGGGTGCCTGTGGCAGGGCCAAACTGGTAGACTGGATGCTTGCAGCATGGCCGGAGACTGGGGTCAGCGCTGTGGCAGGGCCAGGCCTTTGCAGCAGAAGGAGAGTTATTTGCAGAGATATACAGGCATTTTCAGTTGCTGAAGTTCTCCGAATGTCTGAAACGCACTTGTGTTGCATTCCATCACCCCATGTTGGAGGGTAGGACTGTTCTGGAACTTGCATCTATACATCAGTACAGACCCCTGCCCTGTTGGTGCTGCTAAGCATAGGGAGAAAGTGGAGTGGTTTCTACAACAATACAACCAATGATTTACTTGCAAGGTGTAGTCAAAATGCTTGGGACATCCAAGGGGGGGATTGGGGAGGGGGGGTGGTTTGGACTGTGTGTATGTTGTTGGTGACTATGAATCTCCCTTCTGCTCTGAATTTTATCTGCCATTTGTCCGTCCATTTCACCAGCCTGTCAGTTTTCTCTTGATGTTTATTATTATAGTCCTCACTTTTCACTACACTTCCAAGTTTTGCATCATCTGCAAATTCAAAATTGTGCCTTGTACTTCTAAATCCATGCATTAAGATGGAAGTCCAGGAAGGGTCATCCTTGCAGATGCTTTGATTATGTTGGACAGTTCTGTGAAGCAATGAACTGCATTATGGTTGTACATTAGGCGGTGGAAGAGGCAGATTGGGACAGGAGATTACTTAAACAGGAGCCCTGCCCGGCTAGTCTCCATCTTGCTTTCAACTCCATTTTTCCCGCTTACATCTCTGTGAAATGCTTTGGGATATTTAAACCTTCAACCTGCACATCTCCAACAACATGGGCAATGAGCTCATGGCTTATAGCAAAGTCACAAGTGACATATAACATGACACTGTCTGTCGTAAACAGCCCCTCTTCATCCTCTCTTCAATTATCTAGTTCAGTTGAATCCACTTTTACCAGTCTGATCATAGCTGGAATATCTTCTGCCATGGTTTTTCTTCCTGTCGGTTACCTTTGGAGTCCTCCAAGTGTCTATCCTTGGCCACTACTCTTCCTCAATTACATCATCCCAAGACATGGGGTCAGCTTCCATGAGTGAACTCATTGTACCTCGTCACCACTTTGATCTACCCCAATCCATGCCTTTATTATCCCCACACTCAACTATTCCAACACTTTCCTGACCAACTTCTCATCTTCCACTCTTTGTAAATTTCAGCATATTCAAAACTTTGCTGTCTATGAGCTAACTTGCGCCAATTTCTATTCACCCATCATTCCTGTGCTTACTGACCTACAGAGCCTCTTGGTTGAGCAATTAAAAAATTTGCATCATTGTTTTCACATTCCTCAATGGCCTTGCAGCTCTCTATTTCTCTAATCTCCAAACTCCTTCAGCCCTACAACCCTCTGAGATCTCTGCCCTCATCCAGTTTAGGCCTGTTGTCCATCCCTGATTCCATTCCATTCTCCCAGCTCCTCTGTATCCATTGCATCTGTTCTAACAATGCAACCTTCCACACCAATACTTCTGAGATGTTGTCTTTTTTCCTCAACTGAGGGTTCTCTCTCATGTCCGTTGATGGGGCCCTTCAACCGAGTCTGCTATATTTCCTACACTTCTTCTCTTTCCCCTTCTCCTCCCTCCCTCCCAAAACCACGGTAGAGTTCTTCTAGTCCTCACCTTTTGCCCCATCAGCCTCCATGTTCAACAGATCATTTTATTTTAAAATATTTTTACAAACAATCAACAATAACAAATACAATGTCAATCCCCTCCTCCAACCTCCAACCAACCCCCAACATTTTAAATACAAACATCAAAGAAAAGGATTCAGGAATCCACCATTCGCCCCATACATAGTTATCAAGAACATACACAGCCCAACCCCCCCCCAATTTTGGATGTCATCCAATTCTTGAAAGTGCATAATGAACAAAATCCATGAATTGTCTACCCCTTCCATCCTTCCCCTCAACTCAAACTTCACCTTCTCAAGTGTTAAAAACTCCAACAGATCTCTCCGCCACGCCAGGACACACGATGGAGAAACTGACCTCCACCCCATCAGGATCCGGCTTTGGGCGATCAGCGAGGTGAAGGCTAAAACATCTGCCTCCTCACCGGCTTCCAACCCGGCCGATCCGATACCTCGGATAGAGCCTCCAGAGGGCCCGGCTCAAGCCTCACATGTACCACCTTCGAAATTACTCTGAAAGCGTCCCTCCAATACCCCTCCAGCTTTGGACAGGATTAAAACATATGAATGTGGTTTGCCCCCCCCCCCCCCCCCCCCCCACGCCAGTTCATGCAGCTGTGGGTGGTGCTATTGATCGCTAGCTGAGCAGGATTCTCCGGCATGCGATTAAGGAAGCAAAAGTCATTTGTAGTTCTGGCTGGTCCAATGCACCGAAGACTGCCACTCGCGGGCATGGCTCCACCCTCACCTCACAACCTTGGACATCACCTTGAGGTGATGGTCAGGCTGGCCTCCTGGCATCGTTCGCAGTTGTCCTCAATCCCCAGGAAGAGCCTGTTCAATCGGGTTCTGGTTAGGTGTGCTCTGCACCACTTTAAACTGCATGAAGCTCCGCCTTGCGCAGGAGGAGGTGGTGTTGGCCCTACTTAGTGCTTCGTTCCAGAGTCTCCACCCTACTTCTGTCCCTAGTTCAAATTCCCATTTCTGTCTTGCTCTGTCTCGTGGTGTCCTCGCCCTTTCTAAGTCATCCGTAAATGTCCCCGCATTTCCCTTTCTCCATACTGTCCATGTCCAGCAGTTCCTCCAGCATCATGTCTCTCGGCTCTAGGGTACCTCGTTGTCTCCTGTGGAGAAAGTTTTTGATTTGTAAATGTCGGAGCGCCTGTCCTTTCAGTAGCTCTAGTCTCTCCGTCAGTTCGTCCAGGGTTGTGAGTCTCTCTCCCATGTAGAAATCCCTGATCGCCAGTAATCAATGAGATACTTCCGTTCAACTCTGTCAAAGGCCTTTACAGTGCCTAGGGAGACGATCAGCTCTGGTGTTCTCTCCCTGGATGGGGTCAGTATCACATTCAGCAGCTGTCTGATGTTCGCAGTTAGCTGTCTACCCTTGACTAAGCCCATCCTGTCCGCTGCGACCACTTCAGGTTTGCTGTCCTCCAGTCTCTTGGCCACGGCTTTTGCGAGTCAATTCGCATCTACATTAAGCAGCAAAATGGGTCTAAATGATCCACGTTCCGTCGGATCTTTGTCTTTCTTGGTTATCAGCGATATGGTGGCCTGTGTTAGCATAGGAGGCAAAGTGCCCTTTGCTAGCGAGTCTACGAACATCTCCCGTAGGTGTGGGGCCAGAGCTGGTGTAAATGTTTTATGAATGTCCGCCGGGAAACTGTCGGGTCCCGGTTCCTTCCCTGCCTGCATGGAGTTCATAAACACATGACCTCTACCAGTCCTATTGGTGCTTCCAGTTCCCTCCACCTATCGTCCCTTGCAACTGGCAAGTCGTGGAACCGTTTTGTGTCCCCGGTTTGGGGGGGGGGGCTCAGAGGTGTACAGTCCCTGGTAGAAGGCCTCAAATGCCTGATTGACCTCTTTTGGCTTGGCTGCCAGTCCAACTCTGATGTATTTTATCTGGGCTATTTCCCTCATGGCTGGTTGCTTTCTCAGCTGGTGAGGCTACAGGCACTAGCCTTTTCCTGTTTGTAACAGGTCCCTCATGTCTGGCGGAGTTGGTGCACTGCCTTCCTGATGGATAGCAGGTGAATGGCCATTTGAAGCTTTTTCCCTCTGCCAAAAGCAGATGGCCAACAAATGATGGCCTGGCAGCAAAGTCCACATCTTATGAAAGACTAATGAAAAGAAAAAACATATCTTTCCCCCTTGCTGAAGGGACGATTTCCTCCGTGATACCATGATCTTCTTGTCAGTCAGCCCTAAACTCCCCATCCCACGGCACCATTCCATTGCTTGAGGTTAAAGATGGGCAAGGCAAGGCAGCACAGTGGTACAGTGGGTTAGCCCTGCTGCCTCATGGTGCCGAGGTCCCAGGTTCGATCCCAGCCCTGGGTCACTGTCCGTGTGGCGTTTGCACATTCTCCCCATGTCTGTGTGAGTTTTGCCCCCACAACCCAAAGATGTGTAGGCTGGGTGGATTGGCCACGCTAAATTGCCCCTTAATTGGAAAAAATGAATTGGCTACACTAAATTTATATTAAAAAAAAAAGATGGGCAAGGAAACCTCCTGCTAATTACAACGTACCAGCCACCATCAGCTGATGAATCAGTACTCTTCAATGTTGAACATCACTTGGAGGATGAGCTGAGGTGACAAGGGTGCAGAATATGCTCTGGGTGGGGGACTTTAATGTCTATCACCGAGAGTGGCTCGGAAATACCACCACAGACCCAGCTGGTTGGGTCCTAAAGGACATGGCTACTAGATTGGGATTGCAGCAGGTGGTGAGGGAACCAACAAGAGGGAAAAACATACTTTATCTCATCCTCACCAGCTTGCCTGCTGTATCAATAGAAGTGACCACCGCACAGTCCTTGTGGAGACAAATTTCCGTGTTCATGTTGAGGATACCCTCCATCGTGTTGTGCTAAATGGGATAGACTTCAAACAGATCTAGCAACTCAAAACTAGGTTTCCATGAGGCGCTGTGGACCATCAGCAGCAGCAGAATTGTATTCAACCACAATCTGAAACCTCATGGCCCGGCATAACCCCCACTCTACCATTACTTCCAAGCCAGGGGATCAGCCGTGGTTCAATGAAGAGTCCAGGAGAGCATGCAAGGTGGGCGGCATAATGGTGTAGTGGTTAGCACTGCTGGTTCATGGTACTGAGGACCCAGGTTCGATCCCAGCCCCAAGTGACTGCCCGTGTGAAGTTTGCATATTCTCCCCATGGATCTGCAATGGTCTCACCCCCACAACCTAAAGATGTGCAGGGTAGGTGGATTGGTCAGGCTAAATTGCTCCTTAATTGGGGGGAAAAAAAAGAATTGAGTACTCTGAATTTAAAAAAAAGAGAGAATCAGGGCGGCATGTGGCTCAATGGATAGCACTGGGACTGTGGCGCTGAGGACCCGGGTTCGAATCCCGGCCCTGGGTCACTGTCCATATGGAATTGGTACATTCTCCCATATCTGTGTGTGTTTCACCCCCACAACCCAAAGATGTGCAGGTTAGGTGGATTGGCCACGCTAAATTGCCCCTTAATGGGAAAAAATATAATAATTGGGTACTCTAAATTTAAAAAAAAAGAGAGAATCTACAAGATGCACTGTAGTAACTCACCAAAGTTCCTTGGACAATGTCTTCCAAACCCATGACCACTACCATCTAGAGCAGCAGATACCTGGGAACGCCACCAACTGGAGGTTCCCCTCCAAGTCACTCACCATCCTAACTTGGAAATATATTGCCGTTCCTTCCTGTCATAATATCCACTCGTGTATATAATGAGATGCAGACAGGCAGTGATTGACACATAGGATGACCAGTAAGCACACAACACAGTACAGCCAATCACCGGATAGGACACTACCACTATAAAGCCTGAGGGCACTAGGTTTCCCGCTCTCTTGGGACCCAGCTACTGAGACAGTCAGAGTCCACGAACTAGCCAGTGCAAACACCATGGGGTAGCTAGTAAGTCTGGTCAGGCTAATACAAGGTCTCCAGTCAGTTCAGTATAGTGTCGACCCACAGCTGAATATGTATAGCAGTTCTATAGTTGAATAAAACAGTGTTGGATCTTCTCCAGTGTTAGACGTCTATTTCTAACTTCCCTGCATCGAGTGCAGTCCACATCGAACCAACCTGCCTAACACATCACTTCCCTGTCGCTGGGGAAAAATCCCGGAACTCCCTCCCTAACAGCATTGTGGGTGTACCTACACCTGAAGGACTGCAGTGGTTCAAGAAGGCAACTCACCACCACCTTCTGAAGGGCAACTAGGGATGGGCAATAAATGCTGGTCTAACCAGTGATGTCCCCATCCTGTAAATTAATTTTTTTTAAATCAATCTCTCCTGACTTTCATCCTATTACTGAACTTCCTTTTTGTCCTTCTCCCTTGCTCTAAATATATTTCATAGAATCCTAGAATCCCTTCAGTGCAGAAAGAGGCCATTCGCCCCATCGAGTCTGCACTGACCATTCGAAGGAACATCACACCCAGGCCCACGCCTCGCCCTATCCCTGTAACCGCATCTAATCCTTTGGACACTCGGGGGCAATTTATCATGGCCAATTCACCTAACAACTTTAACATTTCCCAGTTCTGATGATAACTCCTAATCTGAAACGATTCTCTCTTCACAGATGCTGCTTATCCTGCTGAGTATTTCCAGCATTTTTGTTTTTATTCCTGATTTTTATTGATCCACCATTACTACCTCTCCGCCTTTTTACCTTTCCTCCTCCTTGAAACCCGCACCTTTGCCATTCCCAACATTCTTTGATTTGGTGTTTTTTGCCTGTAGAGTACGAGATTCATTTCAGGGCTGGTTTAGCTCACAAGGCTAAATCGCTGGCTTTTAAAGCAGACCAAGCAGGCCAGCAGCACGGTTCGTTTCCCGTACCAGCCTCCCCGGACAGGCGCCGGAATGTGGCGACTAGGGGCTTTTCACAGTAACCTCATTTGAAGCCTACTCGTGACAATAAGCGATTTTCATTTTCAGATGTTTTTCTACATTGAGGGTGCTAAAGAAATGCAAATGGTTGTTGAATGAGAAGCTAATTTGCTGCAGAGAGAATAATTTCCCTTTGTGTTTTCAAAACTTTTTGTTGGTAAAACAACAGAGTGAGTAACAGCCTCAATTGCCTGGGGGTGGCTTGGAGTGTTAGGCAGACTGTATGTACATTAGTCATCAGAAACCGGTTTAGTAACAGATGCCTGCAGGTGTAGAATCATAGGCACAGAAGGAGGCCATTCAACTCATAATGCCTGTGCCAGCACACTGGCCCCCCCCCCCCCCCCCCCCCCGCCCCCCTAAGTTCACTTTAAGTGCACACCCAATTGCTTTTTGAAATTTCCAATGGAATTTCCTTTCACCACGCTTTCAGGTCGAGAGAGCGATTACCTTTTCTGTGAAAACTTTTCTCCTCATTTCCCCGTGAGTTCTTTTGCCAATTATTTTAAATCAATGACCACTGGTTACTGATCTATTTGCCAAAGGAAATAGTTTCTCCCTATTTGCGCCATTCAAACCACTCTGTACACCTCTGTCAACCTCCCCTTAACCTCCTCTGCTGCAAGGGGAGCATTGCCAGCTTGTCCTCCACATAACTGAAATCCCTCATCCTGATGAACCTCCTCTGTACGTTGCCAAGGCCTCCGCTTTCTCCCTGACGTCCGGTGTCCAAAGTTGTACAATATGCCCCAGCTAAGGCCAAACCAGTCATTTGTAAAGGATTAGCATGACTTTGCTTGTTTTTATCTTCAGGGCCTCTTTTTACAAATCTTGTATCTCAATTGCCGTATCAGCTTGTGCTGTCATCTTCAAAGATTTGTGAAAAGGTGAATCAGTGGGGGTGAGGTCTGTGTGAGAGTGTTTTGCCATTCAGGAAGTGAGCACCTGGGGTACAAGGGATTTAGCTGTTACACTGCTCCAAAGGCACACACTTCACGGAGATCCAGTAAACCCAAATAAAACAGGGTAAGCAATTCTGCCACTGGGACCACTGCCCCTTCACCATCAACAAACCCACCCTCATCATATCCCTGTCGGGGCCTTCCCCTTGCCCCTTCCTCCTATCCTGGAGCACAGGCCTCATAGAAAACTGGCCATTTGTTTAATTTTGTCACTGCGCGTCTGCATTTGCCTGATTTTCCCTTCCCTGTAGAACTGGTTTGCTAACAGTGTCTTAAAGTGGCAGTGTGGAGGGTGTGGTTGATGTGGGGTCTACAAGAGCACTTTGCTCTTTGTTGGGGGCACTCTCCATTAGTGTGGGGGTTTCTGCCATCATTCTGTTGTACCTGTGCTCTTTCTAGGAGAGGAGTGATGAACCCTCCAAACGTTTTTGTTATGGGGGTTGTTGTGGGGTGGGGGTGGGTGGGGGATGGTCTTTAACAGGTTGTCTCCCACTGATTGTTTATGGTGGGGGTGATTTGTTGGTGTCAGTTTGTAACAGCCTCTATTTACAGGGTGCGAGTCTGTGAGTACCCCTGTGCCTTGCCTCACCTTGTGCTCACTGACCTATATTAGCTTCTGGATAACCAATCACATAATTTTAACATTTTCATCCATGCTAGCAACTCCCTCCTTAATTTCCTCCAGTGCTATAACCCTACAAGTTATGGGCACTCAAATTCTGGTCTTTTGTACATCCCCAATTTTATTTGTTTCACACTTTTTTTTTCGTTTATAAATTTAGAGTGCCCAATTAATTTTTCCAATTTAAGGGGCAATTTAGCGTGGCCAATCCACCTCACCTGCACGTCTTTGGGTTGTGAGGGCAAACTCCACACAGTTACCCAGATCCGGAATCGAACCTGAGACCTCGGTGCCATTAGGCAACAGTGCTAACCACTGCGCTACCGTGGTGCCCCATTAAATTCAATGCAAGCTCACAAAACTATGTCTCACCTTTTGATGAGGAATCTTACAACCTTCCAGCCTCAAAGTTCCACGACTTCAGATTATAACTATACTCCCATTTTCATGGCAGCCGCTCTTCATATTTCCACTTTTGGAATTTACAACTTTTCTGGACCCATCTTTAGTTTTTAAAAAAATAATTTTAAAGTGCCCAATTCTCTTTTTTCCAATTAAGGGGTAATTTAGCGTGGCCAATCCACCTACCCTGCACATCTTTGGGTTGTGGGAGTGAGACCCACCCAGACACGGGGAGAATGTGCAAACTCCGCACAGACAGTGACCCGGGGCCGGGATTGAACCCGAGTCCTCTGTGCCGAGAGGCAGCAATTCTAACTACTGTGCCACCGTGCCGCCCTTGTTTTTTTAAAAACTTGCCCCATTACTACCACTCCTTGCTTTGCAGCATCATCCATTTTGCCATTTAATCACTTCTGGCCCCCACCCTGTCACAGACTTTCACTTTTGGTCGGTCTTTGCCTCCCCTTCCAGCATTCTCCTTGACTTCTCATGGTAGGGTTCCACATTCTAATGTCTGGGTAAAGAGATTTCTCATGATTCACGAGGGAGTTTATTAGTGATTATCATATTTATAATCTTCTAATTTTGGTCTCGCCCACAAGTGGAAACATTTTCTCTACACAACCCTGTCAATTGGCTTAATTACTTCTCTCGGGTCACTCTTGGCCTTCTTGTTTCTACAGAAATGAACCCCAGACTGTTTATTCCTCCTTGATAGCTAGAAACTCTCAGTTCTGGTATAAGTCTTGTAAATTGTTTCTTCAGTGCCTATATGCCAGTTAGCTTAACATCTGTCATTGGGAAATGAGTCCAATTTAAAGGATATAGCGGCAGACCATTTAGAAACACATAACATAATCAAGCAGAGTCAGCATGCCTTCATGAAGGGGAAATCATGCCTGACAAATTGGGGGTGCAATTAATATAGAGGAGGACTGTGACGATAAGCAAAGCTATTAACAAACAAGCAGAATAGGCACGTTATCAGAAATTGAACTTGAATACAGTCAATTCTGAGGTGGCACATTGAAATAGTAATAATAAGGGGCTGTTTAGCACACTGGGCTAAATCGCTAGCTTTGAAAGCAGGCCAAGCAGGCCAGCAGCACGGTTCGATTCCCGTAACAGCCTCCCCGAACAGGCGCCGCAATGTGGTGACTAGGGGCTTTTCACAGTCACTTCATTTGAAGCCTACTTGTGACAATAAGCGATTTTCATTTTTCATTTTCATTAAGGAGGCCGCATACCCCTTGCTAACTAAGTGTCTAAATGGGGTAAAGATCTCTGGTACAGATTTAGCTTTACTATCACGTGTACCAAGGTACAATTAAAAGTATTGTTCTGCAACAGTCCAGGCAGATCGTTCCATACACAAAAAAACATATAAAATATGATAAATACACAATATAAGTATATAGACATTGGGTGAAGCATACAGAGTATAGTTCTACAACAGTAGAGAAGATGCGTAGAGAGATCAGTTCAGTCCATAAGAGGGTCATTCCGGAGTCTGGTAACAGCAGGAAGAAGCTGTTTTTGATTCTGTTAGTGTGTGTTCTCAGACTTCTGTATCTTCTGGCCTATGGAAGAGGTTGGAAGGGAGAATAACCCAGGTGGGATGGGTCTTTGATTATGCTGCCTGCTTTCCCAAGGCAACAGGAGGTGTAGATGGAGTCAATGGATGGGAGGCGGGTTTGTGTGATGGACTGGGCTGTGTTCACGACTCTGTAGTTTCTTACGGTCTTGGGCCAAGCAATTGCCATACCAGGCTGCGATGCAGCCAGATAGGATGCTTTCTATGTAGAGCGGCACAGTGGGTTAGCACTGCTGCCTCACAGCTCCAAGGGCCCGGGTTCGATCCCAGCCCCGGGTCACTGTCCGTGTGGAGTTTGCACATTCTCCCCGTGTCTGCGTGGATCTCACCTCCACAACCCAAAGATGTGCAGGGTAGGTGGATTGGCCATGCTAAATTGCCCCTGGAAAAAAAGAATTGGGTACTTTAAATTAAAAAAAAAGACAATAAAAATGGTGCATCTGTAAAAATTGGTGAGAATCAATGTGGACGTGTTGAATTTCCTAAGCAGGTATAGGTGCTGTTGTACTTTCTTGGTCGTAGCGTCGACGTGGGCGGACCACGACAGATTGTTGGTGATGTTTACAACTAGGAATTTGAAGCTGTCAACCATCTCCGCCTTGGCCCCGTTGATGCAGAGCGACACTTCGCTGCCTGAAGTCGATGACCAGCTGATTAGTTTTGCTGACATTGAGGGAAAGATTGATGTCGTTGCATTATGCCAGTGGGTTCTCTATCTCCGTCCTGTACTCTGACTCATTGTTGTTTGAGATCCGACCCACTACAGTTGTGTCATCAGCAAACTTGTAGATGGAGTTGGAGCCGAATTTTGCCACTCAGGTGCACAAATCACTAAAGGTGGTGACACAATTGAAGAAAGTCAGAAAATAGCCAGGCAATACACCAGGTTTGTTTCCAGAGGGATATAACTAAAAAGTAGCTAAATGGTATTAAGCTTGTATAGAGCCTTGGTTAGGTGACACTTTATTACACTCCACATTATTAAAAGGGAATTGAGACACTGGAGAATTTGGTGTCATTCGCAAATTTGAAATTCTACTTCTGATTCCGGAGTCCAAACCATTTTTGTAAATTATGAACAACAGTGGTCCGAGCACCGATTTCTGTGAAATACCACTTCTCAACTTTGCCAGTCTGAGTAACTGCCTTCAATCCTGTTTCCAGTTTTTATAGCCAGTTTGCTATTTATTCTGCCATTAATCTCTAACTCTGCATATTCTAACCTTAGTCATGAGTCTACTATGCAGTACCTGATCAAGAGCCTTTTGGAAATGGAAATATAATGGGCCAGAACATCTGAGGAGTGCTAATCCAAGTTGGAGTGTTACTCCAGTTCGTTTTACTCACCTTAGTTGGTATCTGCACACTTCTCGCCCAACCTTCTGACTTGGGCCTGGTAAGAAATGTGCAGTCAGCAGCTCTAGACTCCTTGCAGTCTAGGACAACAGCACTGGGGGGGAAGTAAAGCCACGCCCCTTTTTTAAAGGTACTAGCTGCTTTAAAGCAGCAAGGTTAAAGGTCCCAGCCACTTTGAGAAGCCAGCGAGTAGGTAGGTGTGTAAGATAAGTGGAGTGTGATGTGTTAGGCAGGTTGGTTCGACGTTGACTGCAACTGGATGCAGTGAAGCTAGAAACAGACGTCTGACACAGGTGATGATCCAACACTGTTTTATTTAACTAGTGGACTGCTGTATGTGTTCAGCTGTGGGTTGACACTCTACTAATCTAACTGATGACCTCTTACTGGCTTGACCAGACTTACTAGCTACCGCATGATGATAGTGCTCACTAACTTGTGCACTCTGACTGTCTCAGTAGCTGGGTCCTGAGAGAGGGAGTCTTAATGCCCTGTGGGCTTTATAGTGGTGGTGTCCTGCCTGGTGATTGGTTGTTCTGTATTGTGTGTTCATTGGTTATCCTGTGTGTCAATCACTGCCTGTCTGCATCTCATTATATACATGAGTGGATATTATGACAGAGTGGCTCTGGGTCACTGTCCATGTGGAGTTTGCACATTCTCCCTGTGTTTGCGTGAGTTTTGCCCCCACAACCCAAAAGATGTGCAAGGTAGGTGGATTGGTTACGCTAAATTGCCCCTTAATTGGACAAAATGAATTGGGTACTCTAAACTTATTATTTTTTTTAAATGGAGTAGAATGGGCTGGGAGGAAGTGGGGTAGAATGGGTCCTTGGATATTAAAGGAAGTAGCTACAGAAATAGTGGATGCCCTGGTCGTAATCGTCTAAGAATCCTTAAATTCTGAAAAAGTCCATGAGGATTAGAGAATTGCCAATTTATTTATTTAAAAAGGGAGTATTAGGATACTGGACCCCAACTTGTGTTGGGATACTGGATGCGAACCCTAAACAATGTTTCCAAAACGTTAGAGTCCATTATAAAGGAGTTAATTTTTTTAAATATAAATTTAGAGTACCCAATTCATTTTTTCCAATTAAGAGGCAATTTAGCATGGCTAATTCACCTACCCTGCACATCTTTGGGTTGTGAGGGTGAAAACCACGCAGACACTGGGAGAATGTGCAACTCCGGCAACACGGTGGCACAGTGGTTAGTATTGCTGCCTACGGTGCTGAGGACCTGGGTTCGAATCCCGGCCCTGGGTCACTGTCCGTGTGGAGTTTGCACATTCTCCCCGTGAAATTTGAAATTCAAGCATGCAATGATCACTCTTCCCTAGAAGACCCTTTACTATAAGATGATTAATCCAATCTCATTACACAATACTAAATCCAAAACACCTGATTGGTTTGATAACATATTATTGCCAGAAACAATCTCCAATACACCCTATGAACTCTCCCTCGAAGCTACCCTTGCCAAATTGATTAGCCCAGTATCTATGCATATTAAAATCACCCATACCGAGTGTTTCCTGGTTTATACTGCATCCTACTGTGGAACTACTATTCGGGAACCTATAGATTACTCCCACAGGGACTTCTTTCCCTTGCTGGTTCTTATTTCTACCCAGACTGATCTCCAGTTCCAAAATCACTTCTCACTACATCATTGATTCCCCTTTCTTTACATAGAAAGCTACACCACCTCCTTTCCTTCCTGTCTATTCTTCTGAAACACCAAATACCCTTGGTTATTCGACTCCCAGACCTGGTCTCTTTGTAACCATGCCTTCGTAATCGCCACCAAATCATACCCCATTGTCTCTCTTTGCGCTGTTAATTCATTAATTTCATTCAAAATGCTACATGCATTTTGATACAAAGCCCTTGAGTTTGTCCTATTAATAATTTACCTTACTCTTGTTTAATAATTTACCTTACTCTTGTACAATTCCGTGGTGTAATATGACATTCACATGCTCTGTTCCTTTCTTTCGATATCTGGTAACAATTAGCCTTATCATTAACTTGTACTCCTAATCTCCTTCTTGCATTCCCCCCCCCCCCCCTCCCAATGTAGCAGTTCCCTCTTTCCACAGTACTGATGCCAATGTCCCATGAACCCAAATCCATTTTTTCCACACCAATCTTATTGACCCTGTGCCAATTAGCTTATGGCTCAGTTAGTAATCCCGAGATAATTACCTTTGTGGTTCTGCTGTTTAATTTAACACCTAGCTGCTCATATTCCCTCTGCAGAACTTCTTTCCTCGTTCTACCTATATCATTGGTACTTAGTGGACCACGACAACTGGACCTTTCCCCTCCTGCAAGTTTCTCTGCAGCCCAGATGAAATATCCTTACCCTGGCACCAGGTAGGCAATACAGCCTTCGGGCCACTCAATCGTGGCTACAGACCCCCCCCCCCCCCCCCCCCCCCCCCCCCTCCCTGCTTGAATGACTCCCTGTACCACTGTGCTATGGTCAGTATGGTCCTCACTCTCATGCACAGAGGGAGCAAGAATCTCTAACCTGTTGGACAAGGGCAGGGGCAGTGGCTCCTGCAGTGCTCCCTCTTGGTTCCCTTTACCTGCCTCACGTGTTGTCACATCTTCCTGTCCCTGACCACTGAGCGAATTTAAGGTTGTTAATCTAAGGAGTCTGGCTGCCTCCTAAAACACAGCATCCAGGAAACTCTTCCCCCTTCCTGATTTATTGCTGAGTCTGAAGCTTGGACTCCAGCTCATCAACTCTGAGCTGAAGTTCCTTGAGCAATTGACACTTGCTACAGATGTGGCTGCTATGAACCGCAATGGGATCCACCAGCTCCCACATGTGGCAGCTACAACACATCGCCTGGCCCTGCATCTGTTTTCTATTTAATTCGATTTTCAATTTATTTCTAATTTTACCACTGGTCTTTAGTTTTCACTCTGTAATTTTTCCGACCTAGCTTCAATCTCGAAACAAATTAGAAAAGGTAGAAGTTGGAATGACTCACCTACCAATCACTTAACCTGTGATATCACACGAGTGTATTCACTCTGTTATAGGACTGCTGCAGCTTATCACTCCGGCCTTGGTCTGCTCTGCCCCCACTGAGGTGTGGACAAAGTTAAGAAAACAAAGCACAGCACTACCTCCCTCCCACCGTCCCCCTCCAAGCTTCTGTACTTAGCTCAACTCCCAAGTGGACAGGTTACGTGAGTGGGCAAAGACTTGGCACATGGAATATAATGCAGGAAAATGTGGAGATATGCACTTTAAGCGGGATTATTATTTAAACGATAAAATATTAAAGCATGCCACTGTGCAGAGGGACCTGGGTGTGCTAGTGCATGAGTCACAGAAGGTTGGTTTACAAGTGCAACAGGTGATTAAGAAGGCAAATGGAATTTTGTCCTTCATTGCTAGAGGGATGGAGTTTAAGACTAGGGAGGTTATGTTGCAATTGTATAAGGTGTTAGTGCGGCCACACCTGGAGTATTGTGTTCAGTTTTGGTCTCCTTACTTGAGAAAGGACGTACTGGCACTGGAGGGTGTGCAGAGGAGATTCACTAGGTTAATCCCAGAGCTGAAGGGGTTGGATTATGAGGAGAGGTTGAGTAGACTGGGACTGTACTCGTTGGAATTTAGAAGGATGAGGGGGGATCTTATAGAAACATTTAAAATTATGAAGGGAATAGATAGGATAGATGCGGGCAGGTTGTTTCCACTGGCGGGTGACAGCAGAACTAGGGGGCATAGCCTCAAAATAAGGGGAAGTAGATTTAGGACTGAGTTTAGGAGGAACTTCTTCACCCAAAGGGTTGTGAATCTATGGAATTCCTTGCCCAGTGAAGCAGTTGAGGCTCCTTCATTACATGTTTTTAAGGTAAAGATAGATAGTTTTTTTGAAGAATAAAGGGATTAAGGGTTATGGTGTTCGGGCCGGAAAGTGGAGCTGAGTCCACAAAGGATCAGCCATGATCTAATTGAATGGCGGAGCAGGCTCGAGGGGCCAGATGGCCTACTCCTGCTCCTAGTTCTTATGTTCTTAATATGAAGAATAAATAAACTGAATATTACTTAAATGGAGAAAGGCTGCAGAAAGCTGGAGCATGGGGATTTGAGAGCCTTTGTACATGAATCTCAAAAATTAGCATGCAATTTCAGCAGGTAATAGGGAAGGCAAATGGTACGTTGGCCTTTATTTCAAAGGGAATGGAATATAAAAATAGGCAAATACGAGGCACTAGTTAGACAACAACCGAATGCTGTGAACAGTTTTGGTCCCCTTATCTAAGGGAAGATATACTGGCATTAGAGGCAGTCTAGAGAAGGTTTACTGGGCTGATGCTGGGTATGGAGGGATTTTCTCATGATGAGAGGTTGAGTAGACTGAGCCTGTACGCATTAAAGTTTTGAAGAATGCGAGGCGACCGTATCGAGACGTATAGGAGTCTCTGGGCTTGACAGAGTAGATGCTGGGAGGTTGTTTCCTCTTGTGAGAGAGTCTAGGACCAGAGGGCATAATCTCATTGTAAGGTGTGGTCCATTTAAGATGAGGGAATTTCTTCTGCGGGCCGCGAATCTGTGAAATTCTTTACCAAAGAATTAGACCAAAGAATTAGAAATCGAGTTACAGATTTTCAATCAGTAAGGGAATCTAGGGTTATGGGCATAAGGTGGGAAACTGAATGAGGATTATCATCAGATCAGTCATGGTCTCATTGAATAGCAGAACAGACTCGATGGAACAAATGGCCTACTTCTGCTCCTACATATGGCAGTGAAGGGCAACCTGCGCTGGTGAGTGAATCGCATGAGTGACCCTCCTTCATCTCCATGGGCTACAAAATTGAAACCAGGCTTGTTCACCAACCATGACCCCATGAATAAGTTTAAGCACATTTAATACATGTTGAATATTTCATAATTAGTTATCAAAGGTGCTTATTCATTCATATATTAATAAAACTGTCATCAACTTCAAGTGTTTAAAAATGAAAGAAACATTTACACCGTGGAGTGCAAGGCTCTCATAGTCAGTGTTGTGAGTAATCAGCATGTAGCTCACATCCCTTGCCATCGCTTTATGTGCGTATAACTTCAGTTATACCAGCTGGACGGACAGAAATCAGCGGAATGTGGCAACGGTGCATGTGGGCAACGGGCAACAAAACGACTCGTGGTCCACACTCAGTACCCAGATGGGCCACAGGTTTCCCACCACTGTCTTATGGTCTCCTTGGTTGAGGAAGGGAAGTTAGGATGGGTCAGGGAAGAGTTCGGATGGGTTGGAAGAAGGCAATAAGATGGGTCAGGGATTGGGTTGTTTGGATGCATGTCGCGTCTTTTCGTCCGACGTCACTTCGTCCAACGACACTTCGTCCACGTCTTTTGGTCCAACGTCTTTTTGTCCGCCCGTCTTTTGGTCCAACGTCACTTCGTCCAATTATCCAATTACAAATTAGCTCCGTATAAAACCATTTAATTGATAAAATTCAAGTACAATACAGCAAGTAAATTTAATTGCTAAAATGCAAGTAATTGATAAAATGCAAGTAAAATGCAAGTTGAAAAATGCAGTTTAAAAATCTAAAAATGCAGTTAAAAAATCTAAAATTAATTGATAAAATGCAAGTAAAATGCAAGTTGAAAAATGCAGTTTAAAAATCTAAAAATGCAGTTAAAAAATCTAAAAGTTTACTAATTACTTAAAATTCCCGAAATTACTTAAAATTGATGTAAATTCTAAGCAACATTCCTCAAGAAATCAATTTTTGTTGTAGAATCATATTCAACGACCAATCTTTTGATGCGTTCAGTTATTTTCTTATATCGCGTACATGAAGTCGACTGATCTCCCTGAAGAATTTGAGCCTTTTTGCCTATTATGAACCCTTCCTCTTCCTTCAGAGTTTTGATTGAATTCCAGATATTCAAATGAGCTCCACCTGCCGAACGCTTCTTTTCTCACATCTCCAGTATTCTTTTCCTAGGTTTGGACTGCTCGAATGAAAATCGTAGATATACAGGGTAGTAATTTCCATCAGCTACTTTCCGTTTACTCTTCGTTGACACAATGAACTTTGCCATTTCGGGATGGGCGAATTAAGAAAGAGAACGATAATATCTATCCTTTAACGAGGCTCGTTAAAGGAAAGAGAACGATAATAACTATCCTTTAACGAGGCTCGTTAAAGGAAAGAGACCGGTAATAAAAATCCTTTATTGCATATTATACCTTGCTATGTGCATTAGAGAAGATTTCTATTTACAAAAAGTTAATGTGGGGAGTGAAGTGGAGTGCTACAAGTTACAAAAAGACGAGTTACAAAAAGTCTTTGACAAAAAAAACCATCCGACAAAAAAACGTAACAAGTCACAAAAAGTCTTTGACGAAAGAAATTATCGGACAAAAAGACGTTGGACCAAAAGACGTGCGGACAAAAAGACGTTGGACCAAAAGACGTGGACGAAGTGTCGTTGGACGAAATGACGTCGGACGAAAAGACATAGCACCGTTTGGATGGGTTGGTTGTTTGGGGAAGGTGGTCAGGGTGGGAGCAGTGTAGTCTAAGGGTGGGGATAGTTGAGGATCCAATAGATATTCAGATATTTTCCTGGGTAACTATTCTACAAAGACAGTCGGAACTATGCAAAGTCTCTGTTTGAAACAGCCTTGGATGGTTCCGTTCCCAGTGCCGTTAATTGTCTGTCCAAAGTTTGAACTGCCTATGTTCTCCTTACGTGGAGACTTTGGCGGGGGGTGGGTTGGGAAAGTCCCCAGTGCTGCTTCTGGGGTACCTCCTGGGTACCACCTCCTGAGATCACAAGCTCTGGGCCAATTGTCACGTCTGCTGCATTACCCGTATCTACTTTTTCTGTTACTTCATGGGTCTGTTACTTTCAGGTTGTCATTTTAATAAGTGGCCTTGCAGTGGCAGGAGGAGTTGATTAAAATCAGAAGCACCTCCTAATCTGACTTGGTGTTGCCCCAGCCATCCCATCCTGCAACTCCTGCCTGGCTCCTGCATGCCGTGTTCAGAATGAACCATAAGACATAGGAGCAGAAGTAGGCTATTTGGCCTGTCATGTGACTATGTGCAGCAGGATTTTCAAAATGCCTTTCTCCTCCCCACACCAATGTTGCCTACCCATCACCTCCGCTGCTGCTCTTGCCCCCTTTCCCCAAACCTGATGACCAGAGTTCTGCAATTCTCCTCACAACCCCACATCCACATGTTGTGTGTCTGCTTGCCCGCCCTTTGGTAACTTTCCTGGTTTCAGTCCCTGCGAATGTGCACGTGTTGGGTTCCATAGCCATGCGGGTTGAGTAAAACACAGTGGTTAGCACTGTTGCTTCACAACGCCAGGGTCCCAGGTTCGATTCCCGGCTTGGGTCACTGCCTGTGCGGAATCTACACGTTCTCCCCGTGTCTGCGTGGGTTTCCTCCGGGTGCTCCGGTTTCCTCAAGTCCCGAAAGACATGCTGTTAGGTGAATTCTCCCTCTGTGTACCCGAACAGGCACCGGAATGTGGCAACTGGGGGCTTTTCACAGTAACTTCATTGCAGTGTTAATGTAAGCCTACTTGTGACATTAAAAAAGATTATTATTATCAAATTCTCTCTCTCTCTCTCTCTCTCTCTCCTCTCTCTCTCTCTCTCTCTCCCCCCTCCCTCCCCCCCCCCCCCCCCCCCCCCCCCCCTTTCTGATTCTATGCAGGTCCTTCAATCCAAGCCATGCAAGGAGCTCGGTGGAAGGCAGACTCGCGGCCGGCTGCCCAGCCTGTGGCTAAGCCGAGGCGTGTGACTCCTCCGGCCCTGCCGCCCGCCTCCGTGGACGCGCTCAGCCTGGAGGTTTACGAGGGCTCGGCGTCGGGCAGCAGGAGGGTGGAAAGGAAGGAAGGCAAAGCGCTGGCGAGGAGCCACCAGCGCAAAGCAGATCCCAGAGACTCCAATGGGAATAACTCGGAAAACATTGGATTCATCCCGGGCTCCGCTGAGAACGCTGAGGACGCGAGTGTGTGCGAGTCGTGCGGCCTGGGGACCTGTGTGAGCTGGCAGACAGTGAAAGCGGTTTTCTGCTGTGTGATGACCTGTGGGGTGTGTCCGCCTGATTCTGGTGTTTATAATCCATGCACCGGGACCACAGAGCCACCTGCAGGCACCAAGGACTTTGAGAATAGCACCATCCGATACATTGAAAACCCAACGCTGGGGATCGCCCTGAACTCAGAGCCCAGCCCTAGGAAGAAGGCTAACCTGGCCGGCAACAGCTTCAATTACTACGATGTCAAATTGCGAGGGCAGCAGGTGATCTGGAAGAACAACAGCCAGAGTCTGTCCACAGACTCATGCCGCAAGGACACCCACCTGCACTCCCAGAGGTCGGAGAGCCCCTGCAGCATATCTCCTATCTCCCACAAGCGCATCTCTGATGAGTTCCCCTCCTTCCTGGAGGAGGATCTGGAGAATAACGAGCTCAACGTGTCGATGTCGAGTGCGGAGCTGGACGAGTACATCAACAAGAAGCTGCTGGAGCTGTTCAGCATCCACCAGATCGACATGTTGGCCCAGTGCACCTCTGACACCACCTTCATCAGCAAAAGCAGTGAGATCAGTGAACTCATTGACAGCATCACCAAGGACTACAAGATCAATGAGAAAGATGCTGAGTGCCGGATAGTGACTGGAATCGTCCGGATAAGCACCCGGAAATCCAAGAAAAATAAGAAACCGTTGCAGGCAGTGCCCAGTGAGGAAAGGTTGGTCACTCTGACCTCTGCTGACCCCAGACCTCAAACAGAGACCACTTTACCCAGTGAAGGTGAGACAGCTGTGCTGGGGAGGGATGTGCTGGAGCTGCGGGGGGGGGGGGGGGGGGGGGGGGGGGGCGGAGAGGAGCTCAGATGTGCTGGAGCAATACTGGGAGGATGGCATGCTGCACTGGGCAGGGATGCACTGGAGCTGCACTGGGGGAGTCAAGGATGCACTGGAGCAATGCAGGAGGACAGGGATGTGTTGGAGCTACACTGGGGGTGCAGAGATGCCCTCAGGTACACTGGTGGGACGCGGAAGGGATGCATTGGGTGGGAAGCAATGTGCTGCAGCTGAACTGGGAGAGGGCAGGGATGCAAGGAACAGGGGGACATCGGGAAAGCCGTTCAGCCCCTCGAGCCTGCATCTCCGTTCAATGAGATCATTGCTGATCAGTGACCTAATTCCATTTATCTGCCTTTGGCCCATATCCCTTAATACTTTTGCTTGGCAAAAATGTATCCATCTCGGATGTAAAATTAATAACTGATCTAGCGTCAATTGTGGAAGAGAGTTCCAAACCTCTACATGCAGCACCACTGGAGGGGGGTGGCGGTGGCGGTGGCGGTGTACAGGGTTGTACTGTGGCTGCAAGGGGGCAGGGGAGGGTTATGCTGCAGCTGCACGGGGTGGGGGGGGGGGGGGGGGGAGATGCGTGGCCAGGGGGGTGGCAGGGTTGTGATCCACCAGCACAATGTGGGGGGGGCAGGGTTGTGCTGCATCAGCACAATGTGGGGGGGGCAGGGTTGTGATCCATCAGCACAATGTGGGGGGGGCAGGGTTGTGATCCATCAGCACAATGTGGGGAGGCAGGGTTGTGATCCATCAGCACAATGTGGAGGGGGGGCAAGGTTGTGATCCATCAGCACAATGTGGGGGGGACAGGGTTGTGATCCATCAGCACAATGTGGGAGGGCAGGGTTGTGATCCATCAGCACAATGTTGGGGGGGGGGGGTTGTGATCCATCAGCACAATGTGGGGGGGCAGGGTTGTGATCCATCTGCACAATGTGGGGGGTGGGGGGGGGAGGGTTGTGATCCATCAGCACAATGTGGGGGGGGGGGCAGGGTTGTGATCCATCAGCACAATGTGGGGGGGGGGGGGGCAGGGTTGTGATCCATCAGCGCAATGTGGGGGGGCAGGGTTGTGATCCATCAGCACAATGTTGGGGGGCAGGGTTGTGATCCATCAGCACAATGTTGGGGGGGACAGGGTTGTGATCCATCAGCACAATGTGGAGGGGGGGCAGGGTTGTGATCCATCAGCACAATGTGGAGGGGGGGCAGGGTTGTGATCCATCAGCACAATGTGGGAGGGCAGGGTTGTGATCCATCAGCACAATGTTGGGGGGCAGGGTTGTGATCCATCAGCACAATGTTGGGGGGCAGGGTTGTGATCCATCAGCACAATGTGGGGGGGGGGGGGGCAGAGTTGTGCTGCATCAGCACAATGTGGGGGGGGGGGGGGGCAGGGTTGTGATCCATCAGCACAATGTGGGGGGAGGGGGGGACGGGGGCGGCAGGGATGTGCTGCATCAGCACAATGTATGTGTGGGGGGAGGGGGGGGCAGGGTTGTTCTGTGGCTACTTATGGAGGGGGGGGGGGGGGGGTTCCAGGGATGTATGCACTGGAGTTCAACTGGGCCTTGGGTGTGCTGGTTGTTGCTGTGTGCCTGGGTTTTGCGCAAGGATTGGTGTTATTTGTAGCTGGGGGCAGAAGTGTCATATGACGTTTGGCTTGATCACGTTTTAATTGCAATACTGTGATTTCTGATTTTGTTTATGTTTAGAACTTAACTTGGAGATTTCAGTCGTGGACCCACTCGATTTGAAAGCGAGACAAATGCACGGCCTGGGTTCTCCAGGTAATTCCCGAATATGGTGCAAGTGGAGGAACTGAACTCCTCACGGCTGAACTACATGCTTACAAAATGTCCGAGTTTGGGCTTGACAAGCTTATTTCAGTCAGGAGTCCTGTTCCTCATCAATGTCCAGTTTGCAGGATAAATATACCTGTGGAGTGAGTGGTTGGGAAGCTGCTTTTCACTCCATTTTTGAAGATGTGTTGATAATTACACTGCCCTTTTTCTGTCCCTTTCTCTTTCAGTCACTCTGTCTGTGTCACTGCCCTCCGTCCCCTCCTCCCTCTGCCCTCCGTCCCCTCCTCCCTCTGCCCTCCGTCCCCTCCTCCCTCTGCCCTCCGTCCCCTCCTCCCTCTGCCCTCCGTCCCCTCCTCCCTCTGCCCTCGGTCGTCCCCTCCTCCCTCTGCCCTCGGTCGTCCCCTCCTCCCTCTGCCCTCGGTCGTCCCCTCCTCCCTCTGCCCTCGGTCGTCCCCTCCTCCCTCTGCCCTCGGTCGTCCCCTCCTCCCTCTGCCCTCGGTCGTCCCTCCTCCCTCTGCCCTCGGTCGTCCCCTCCTCCCTCTGCCCTCGGTCGTCCCCTCCTCCCTCTGCCCTCGGTGGTCCCCCTCCTCCCTCTGCCCTCGGTCGTCCCCTCCTCCCTCTGCCCTCGGTCGTCCCCTCCTCCCTCTGCCCTCGGTCGTCCCCTCCTCCCTCTGCCCTCGGTCGTCCCCTCCTCCCTCTGCCCTCGGTCGTCCCCTCCTCCCTCTGCCCTCGGTCGTCCCCTCCTCCCTCTGCCCTCGGTCGTCCCCTCCTCCCTCTGCCCTCGGTGGTCCCCTCCTCCCTCTGCCCTCGGTGTCCCCTCCTCCCTCTGCCCTCGGTGGTCCCCTCCTCCCTCTGCCCTCGGTGGTCCCCTCCTCCCTCTGCCCTCGGTGGTCCCCTCCTCCCTCTGCCCTCGGTCGTCCCCTCCTCCCTCTGCCCTCGGTCGTCCCCTCCTCCCTCTGCCCTCGGTCGTCCCCTCCTCCCTCTGCCCTCGGTCGTCCCCTCCTCCCTCTGCCCTCGGTGGTCCCCTCCTCCCTCTGCCCTCGGTGGTCCCCTCCTCCCTCTGCCCTCGGTGGTCCCCTCCTCCCTCTGCCCCCGGTCGTCCCCTCCTCCCTCTGCCCTCGGTCGTCCCCTCCTCCCTCTGCCCCTCGGTCGTCCCCTCCTCCCTCTGCCCTCGGTCGTCCCCTCCTCCCTCTGCCCTCGGTCGTCCCCTCCTCCCTCTGCCCTCGGTCGTCCCCTCCTCCCTCTGCCTCGGTGGTCCCCTCCTCCCTCTGCCCTCGGTGGTCCCCTCCTCCCTCTGCCCTCGGTGGTCCCCTCCTCCCTCTGCCCTCGGTGGTCCCCTCCTCCCTCTGCCCTCGGTGGTCCCCTCCTCCCTCTGCCCTCGGTCGTCCCCTCCTCCCTCTGCCCTCGGTCGTCCCCTCCTCCCTCTGCCCTCGGTCGTCCCCTCCTCCCTCTGCCCTCGGTGGTCCCCTCCTCCCTCTGCCCTCGGTGGTCCCCTCCTCCCTCTGCCCTCGGTCGTCCCCTCCTCCCTCTGCCCTCGGTCGTCCCCTCCTCCCTCTGCCCTCGGTCGTCCCCTCCTCCCTCTGCCCTCGGTCGTCCCCTCCTCCCTCTGCCCTCGGTCGTCCCCTCCTCCCTCTGCCCTCGGTCGTCCCCTCCTCCCTCTGCCCTCGGTCGTCCCCTCCTCCCTCCAGCCCTCGGTCGTCCCTCCTCCCTCTGCCCTCGGTCGTCCCCTCCTCCCTTGCCCTCGGTCGTCCCCTCCTCCCTCTGCCCTCGGTCGTCCCCTCCTCCCTCTGCCCTCGGTCGTCCCCTCCTCCCTCTGCCGTCGGTCGTCCCCTCCTCCCTCTGCCCTCGGTCGTCCCCTCCTCCCTCTGCCCTCGGTCGTCCCAATCCTCCCTCTCGCCCTCGGTCGTCCCCTCCTCCCTCTGCCCTCGGTCGTCCCCTCCTCCCTCTGCCCTCGGTCGTCCCCTCCTCCCTCTGCCCTCGGTCGTCCCCTCCCTCTGCCTCGGTCGTCCCCTCCTCCCTCCTGCCTCTGTCGTCCCCTCCTCCCTCTGCCCTCGGTCGTCCCCTCCTCCCTCTGCCCTCGGTCGTCCCCTCCTCCCTCTGCCCTCGGTCGTCCCCCTCCTCCCTCTGCCCTCGGTCGTCCCCTCCTCCCTCTGCCCTCGGTCGTCCCCTCCTCCCTCTGCCCTCGGTCGTCCCCTCCTCCCTGCCCTCGGTCGTCCCTCCTCCCTCTGCCCTCGGTCGTCCCCTCCTCCCTCTGCCCTCGGTCGTCCCTCCTCCCTCTGCCCTCGGTCGTCCCCTCCTCCCTCTGCCCTCGGTCGTCCCCTCCTCCCTCTGCCCTCGGTCGTCCCCTCCCCCCTCTGCCCTCGGTCGTCCCCTCCTCCCCTGCCCTCGGTCGTCCCCTCCTCCTCTGCCCTCGGTCGTCCCCTCCTCCCTCTGCCCTCGGTCGTCCCCTCCTCCCTCTGCCCTCGGTCGTCCCCTCCTCCCTCTGCCCTCGGTCGTCCCCTCCTCCCTCTGCCCTCGGTCGTCCCCTCCTCCCTCTGCCCTCGGTCGTCCCCTCCTCCCTCTGCCCTCGGTCGTCCCTCCTCCCTCTGCCCTCGGTCGTCCCCTCCTCCCTCTGCCCTCGGTCGTCCCCTCCTCCCTCTGCCCTCGGTCGTCCCCTCCTCCCTCTGCCCTCGGTCGTCCCCTCCTCCCTCTGCCCTCGGTCGTCCCCTCCTCCCTCTGCCCTCGGTCGTCCCCTCCTCCCTCTGCCCTCGGTCGTCCCCTCCTCCCTCTGCCCTCGGTCGTCCCCTCCTCCCTCTGCCCTCGGTCGTCCCCTCCTCCCTCTGCCCTCGGTCGTCCCCTCCTCCCTCTGCCCTCGGTCGTCCCCTCCTCCCTCTGCCCTCGGTCGTCCCCTCCTCCCTCTGCCCCTCGGTCGTCCCCTCCTCCCTCTGCCCTCGGTCGTCCCCTCCTCCCTCTGCCCTCGGTCGTCCCCTCCTCCCTCTGCCCTCGGTCGTCCCCTCCTCCCTCTGCCCTCGGTCGTCCCCTCCTCCCTCTGCCCTCGGTCGTCCCCTCCTCCCTCTGCCCTCGGTCGTCCCCTCCTCCCTCTGCCCTCGGTCGTCCCCTCCTCCCTCTGCCCTCGGTCGTCCCCTCCTCCCTCTGCCCTCGGTCGTCCCCTCCTCCCTCTGCCCTCGGTCGTCCCCTCCTCCCTCTGCCCTCGGTCGTGCCCTCCTCCCTCTGCCCTCGGTCGTCCCCTCCTCCCTCTGCCCTCGGTCGTCCCCTCCTCCCTCTGCCCTCGGTCGTCCCCTCCTCCCTCTGCCCTCGGTCGTCCCCTCCTCCCTCTGCCCTCGGTCGTCCCCTCCTCCCTCTGCCCTCGGTCGTCCCCTCCTCCCTCTGCCCTCGGTCGTCCCCTCCTCCCTCTGCCCTCGGTCGTCCCCTCCTCCCTCTGCCCTCGGTCGTCCCCTCCTCCCTCTGCCCTCGGTCGTCCCCTCCTCCCTCTGCCCTCGGTCGTCCCCTCCTCCCTCTGCCCTCGGTCGTCCCCTCCTCCCTCTGCCCTCGGTCGTCCCCTCCTCCCTCTGCCCTCGGTCGTCCCCTCCTCCCTCTGCCCTCGGTCGTCCCCTCCTCCCTCTGCCCTCGGTCGTCCCCTCCTCCCTCTGCCCTCGGTCGTCCCCTCCTCCCTCTGCCCTCGGTCGTCCCCCCCTCCCTCTGCCCTCGGTCGTCCCCTCCTCCCTCTGCCCTCGGTCGTCCCCTCCTCCCTCTGCCCTCGGTCGTCCCCTCCTCCCTCTGCCCTCGGTCGTCCCCTCCTCCCTCTGCCCTCGGTCGTCCCCTCCTCCCTCTGCCCTCGGTCGTCCCCTCCTCCCTCTGCCCTCGGTCGTCCCCTCCTCCCTCTGCCCTCGGTCGTCCCCTCCTCCCTCTGCCCTCGGTGGTCCCCTCCTCCCTCTGCCCTCGGTGGTCCCCTCCTCCCTCTGCCCTCGGTGGTCCCCTCCTCCCTCTGCCCTCGGTGGTCCCCTCCTCCCTCTGCCCTCGGTGGTCCCCTCCTCCCTCTGCCCTCGGTCGTCCCCTCCTCCCTCTGCCCTCGGTCGTCCCCTCCTCCCTCTGCCCTCGGTCGTCCCCTCCTCCCTCTGCCCTCGGTCGTCCCCTCCTCCCTCTGCCCTCGGTGGTCCCCTCCTCCCTCTGCCCTCGGTGGTCCCCTCCTCCCTCTGCCCTCGGTGGTCCCTCCTCCCTCTGCCCCCGGTCCCCTCCTCCCTCTGCCCTCGGTCGTCCCCTCCTCCCTCTGCCCTCGGTCGTCCCCTCCTCCCTCTGCCCTCCGTCCCCTCCTCCCTCTGCCCTCGTCGTCCTCCTCCCTCTCCCCTCGTCGTCCCTCCTCCCTCTGCCCTCGGTGGTCCCCTCCTCCCTCTGCCCTCGGTCGTCCCCTCCTCCCTCTGCCCTCGGTGGTCCCCTCCTCCCTCTGCCCTCGGTGGTCCCCTCCTCCCTCTGCCCTCGTGGCCCCTCCTCCCTCTGCCCTCGGTCGTCCCCTCCTCCCTCTGCCCCTCGGTCGTCCCCTCCTCCCTCTGCCCTCGGTCGTCCCCTCCTCCCTCTGCCCTCGGTGGTCCCCTCCTCCCTCTGCCCTCGGTGGTCCCCTCCTCCCTCTGCCCTCGGTCGTCCCCTCCTCCCTCTGCCCTCGGTCGTCCCCTCCTCCCTCTGCCCTCGGTCGTCCCCTCCTCCCTCTGCCCTCGGTCGTCCCCTCCTCCCTCTGCCCTCGGTCGTCCCCTCCTCCCTCTGCCCTCGGTCGTCCCCTCCTCCCTCTGCCCTCGGTCGTCCCCTCCCTCCCTCTGCCCTCGGTCGTCCCCTCCTCCCTCTGCCCTCGGTCGTCCCCTCCTCCCTCTGCCCTCGGTCGTCCCCTCCTCCCTCTGCCCTCGGTCGTCCCCTCCTCCCTCTGCCCTCGGTCGTCCCCTCCTCCCTCTGCCGTCGGTCGTCCCCTCCTCCCTCTGCCCTCGGTCGTCCCCTCCTCCCTCTGCCCCCTCTCCTCTCTCTGCCCTCAGTCCCCTCTCCTCCCTCGGTCCCCTCCTCCCTCTGCCCTCGGTCCCCTCCTCCCTCTGCCCTCAGTCGTCCCTCCTCCTCCCTCTGCCCTCAGTCCCCTCCTCCTCCCTCTGCCCTCAGTCGTCCCCTCCTCCCTCTGCCCTCAGTCGTCCCCTCCTCCCTCTGCCCTCAGTCGTCCCCTCCTCCCTCTGCCCTCAGTCGTCCCCTCCTCCCTCTGCCCTCAGTCGTCCCCTCCTCCCTCTGCCCTCAGTCGTCCCCTCCTCCCTCTGCCCTCAGTCGTCCCCTCCTCCCTCTGCCCTCAGTCGTCCCCTCCTCCCTCTGCCCTCAGTCGTCCCCTCCTCCCTCTGCCCTCAGTCGTCCCCTCCTCCCTCTGCCCTCAGTCGCCCCCTCCTCCCTCTGCCCTCAGTCGTCCCCTCCTCTCTGCCCCCTGCCCATGCTGTCCCAGCTCTGCCTTCCATCCCCCTGTGGGTGGAGCTCTTATCTCTTATTTCCTCCACTCCCTGCAATCTGTGTACTGATCATGTTTATATGAATATACAAATTAGGAGCAGAGGTAGGCCACTTGGCCCCTCGAGCCTGCTCTGCTGTTCAATAAGACATTTTTGGAAAATATTTTTATTGGGATTTAATATTTAGTAGCAAGACCTGTACACTTTTTCTTTAAATTTAGAGTAGCAAATTTGTCTTCCCAATTAAGGGGCAATTTAGCATGGCCAATCTACTTACGCTGCACATCTTTGGGTTGTGGGGGTGAGATCCACGCAGACATGGGGGAGAATGTGCAAACTCCAGACGGACTGTGACCCGGGACCGGGATCAAACCCGGGTCCTCGGTGCCATGAGGCAGCAGTGCTAACCATTGCGCCACCGTGCCGCCTATCAAGACTTACACGCAACAAGAAACACAACTGTTGGCAAAACACAGAAATGAAAATACTAAGCAACAACAACTTCATAAAAGTTTGTACAACCAGTTGTCACTTTTCCTATGGCAAAGGTTCCCGTGCCAGCATTTTCTGATATACGTTTGTATTTACAATCCATGCCACAACTCTTAGCTTCATTCATATTCAGTTTGAATTTCCGTGTGCCCTCTGGCTAACATATTTCATCCCCTTCTCTCATCTGAAGTGCATGAGCTCCCTTTCAACCTGGTGGTATTCCCTGCCCACCACCTGTACTTTTAAGCCCCCCTCTAACCTGTCTGTTCCCCCACGCACCTAGTTAGTTGCGGATTGCGAACAGGTTTTCAAAGAGGTTTGTGAACTTCTTCCATGGTCTGAGGAATTTATCCTCCGACCCACCATCAAAAATTTCATTTTTATCTAGTTTCAGGAACTCGGCCAGGTCTGAGAGCCACTCCGAGGCCCTGGGTGGTGCTTCTGGCTTCTGCCCCCATGGTGATCAGTGAGGTGAAGACCAAGGCATCTGCCCCCTTCCCTGTCCAGAGCTCTGACACTGCGAAAATCATCGCAGATGTGTCCCGCTCCATCTTGATCCCTGTTCAATAAGGTCATGGCTGACCTGACTGTAACCTCGACCCCACATTCTGACCTACCCCCAATAATCTTGTCTTCTCACTGTTCTGAGCTGTTGCTACTGTTCTGAGCTGTTGCTCCTGATTCAATGTGACCCCATGATTTTTGTTCGAATCCTGCGGACTTGACCCCCCTCCCCAACTCAACCCCAGGGCATAGATCCCCATTGAGATCCTGTTTTTTCTCTCTCTCCAGATTCGGGAAAAGACGATTCTCTTCAGGATACAGAGACTGATTCATCAGGAGCGCCGCTGCTCAAAGTCTACCTCTAAGGTCGGGGAGCGGGCCCTCCCTTTTTAAGAACTGGACTGGGAGTTGGGGGATGTGGGTCTGGAATGGTCACTAAGTGGCCGGACACGCAAGATCTGGCAGAAAGTGTGGAGTTGAATCTTCACTGTGAAGCTATTTCCCCCCCCCTCCCTACACCCGGGATTTGCTCTGATTCTGAGTTCAGTCTCCAATATCCGAGTATGGTGCTGTTAGCCTGGGGGTGTCCAGTCTTCCTCCACTCTGCTCCACGCCCCTGCCCCACTGCAGATGAGGAGCCCAAGCTCAGTACTGAAGATCAGCAATGTGGGTGCGGGGGGGTTATCACAGCCCATTGGTTGCCAGCGAGACACAATCTGCTGTAAATAAGGAACTGGTCACAGGTTTGCTCTCCAGGTTGGGTGTCGTCACGATGCTGGGGAGGATTGGTGTGTGGGGGGAGGGGGGTGGAGGTTGTACAGTTACTTTGCATATTTTGTACATTGTTTTGCGTCACTGAACCAGACAGTGAATTGTGGTGAGAAACATTGATTTTAATAAGTTGTCTTTTATATTAAAGCAAAAATTGGAATCTCATCGGCGATCGAACCATTTCTTCAATCCCCGAGACCTCCCTCCTGCCTCGAACCTCTTTTCGATCCCCACTGACACCCCATCTTGTTTTCCCCCTCCGTCTCCATTCAGGCGGCGATCTAGATGAGGTCACCTGATGAAGAATTCCATCATCTAAGTGTACCAATACAGAGCAGCTGTGAGGCCTCAGCAGACATTGGGTGTGAGCAGCACCCATGGGACCACTGTCTTTGGAACTGCACTGCCAGGATACTGAGTGGTGTCTTACTGACTGGAGTCAGCAACTCTGTGAACACCACAGACCAGGAGAAGGGTCCATCTTCCAACTGGGCTGAGGCTATTAATCCCAACTTGAGAGGAACACCACCGGCTTCAAGCTGCTCTGCAGTCATTCTCCCACTCCACCTTGCCCTCTGTAATATGGTGAGGACATGTTTGGGATCTGCTGTGATGTCCTACATAGTTCAATATCCTGTATAGGGGCTGGTTTAGCACAGTGGGCTAAACAGCTGACTTGTAATGCAGAACAAGGCCAGCAGCGCAGGTTCAATTCCCATACCGGCCTCCCCGAACAGGTGCCGGAATGTGGCGGCTAGGGGCTTTTCACAGTAACTTCATTGAAGCCTACTTGGGACAATAAGCAATTATTATTATTATTAGACTCGGGTGGACTGGCCCTTGGGAAAAATCACCAGATGGTGGTTGGAAAGTTTAGCTTGGCAGGAAGCTGTGAATTGATCCTGGGAGGGCAGAAGAGCCCTGTGGGGCAGCACGGTGGCGCAGTGGTTAGCAATACTGCATCATGGCACCGAGGTCCCAGGTTGGATCCCGACTCTGGGTCACTGTTCCTGTGGAGTTTGCACATTCTCCCTGTGTTTGCGTGGGTTTCGCCCCCACAAACCAAAGATATGCAGGGTAGGTGGATTGGTCACGCTAAATTGCCCTTAATTGGAAAAAATGATTGAGTACTCTAAATTTTTTTAAAAAAGAGCCCTGTGGTTGACTGTATATTGTGAAACTGGGAGTCTGGTGCTGCTTCACTGTGCAGACAGGTGGCGCTGTAAACCTATAGTGAGCTACTCTGTCCATCAAAGCCATTCCTTCTGGTGCATTAACCCATTGAGGCCCCCTTTCCTCTGGTGCATTAACCCATTGAGGCCCCTTCCTTCTGCTAAGTTAACCCTTTGAAGCCCTTCCTACTGGTACATGAACCCATCTGTGCTGTAAACTGTGTGGGACACTGACAAATTTCAGCTTTTCCCATCTGCTAATTCTGTTTCTGTAGGGTTTTTAAATTCATTTAAGTTTTTAAGTGTTTTACATGAAGTGATCCTTCTGTTTTGTGCTTTCAATTGAGAGCCTTGTAAAAAAAAACTGAACACTGCTGCGAACTCACTTCCAGTGAATGTAGCAGAAACCAATCTCTAAGGTTTGTCAATAGTGGAACAGGCTCAAGAAATTGGGAAAAGTAAAATGGAGGCCCATGGGAAGGTGTCATTTTTTTTTGTTATAAATTTGGAATACCCAATTCATTTTTTTCCAATTAAGGAGCAATTTAGCGAGGTCAATCCATCTAGCCCACACATCTTTGGGTTGTGGGGGGCGAAACACGGGGAAAAATGTGCAAACTCCACAAGCACAGTGACTCAGAGCCCGGGATCGAACCTGGGACCTGGGTGCCATGAGGCAGCAGGGCTACTCACTGCACCACCGTGCTGCCCATGAAAGTGTAATTATAGCATGACTATTTACATGGGCACTTTCACTATAAATGGACCAAGGAATGTATAGTGGGAATGGTTGACGAGGTGGATGCAGATGTAAAATTTTTAATAAATAGTGGTCAAACACTTTTTTTAAAAAAAAGAGAAACCTTTTTCATAAAATCTTCTTTTCTCTCATTTTGATTGATCAGTATTCTGATAGGTAATCACTTGGCTGCATCACATTTAATATTCCATTTAAAATTGGTGCCCTTTAACCATTTTGTCTGCACCTCGGTCTTTCACACTACCCCACTGCCAGCAAGATACAGACGTCAACAACCAGTGGAATTGTTTGTATCACTGTTCATTTGTTTCTAATGTCTCCATGCATCAGCCCCTCATCCCCCATGTGCTTTAGTGTTTTCATTGCCCCGGGCAACTCATCTTAATTATCAAATCTAAGCATGGTGTCACCCAACAAGCTCTGACTATCCTCAGCCCACATATTGCGCGCTCTGACTCTAATCAGCGTAGATTCCCTGCAGCCACTTAAATCCAGTGCCATGGTCTCAACTCATTCTCATTGAGTTATTTTGTTCCCACATTCACAGAATTTGGTCTGATGTTGCTCGTGTTCTTTGTCCCCCTCACTGCTGTATGGAGGGGACTGTAGATCAATCCTGCCTTCAAGAGTAGGTGGAGGGGGGTGGGGGGGGGGGGGGGGGGAGGGGAGTGGGGTGGGTGGGGGGCTCCTGGGGGCCCCATGAGAACAAGTGAATGAGATGTGGGTCTAGTTTGGTGATTATGGCAGAATGAGATGAGTTGGAGTTGCACACGGGTGTAAGTCTGGCTCTGGTTAGATACTAACTGCAGGTAGGCTGTATTGATTTAATGCAATTAGATAGGTCGGATTACGGTAAGAGATTTGATAGGACACCATTATTGGTGAGTAGCGCAGTAAGGTAAGGTATAGTTGGATCTTTAAGCATTCCAGCTAAAGACTGAACTGGATTCTAGAGAGTGAGGCTGTGGGGCAAGCAGGAATTGTTCCTCGGCAGCAATGGATGATGCTGGTGGGTTATTGCCAACAATTCTTTGCTGGAAACTGCAGCAGTTTGTTTAATGATTACCAAAGGAAGTAATCAAAGTTGTTTTTTTCCCCATTGTTTGAGGTTCAATGGTATGTGGGTGACAGATTAACACAAGGCCACAGTAATGAGTTTGAACTGTCGACACAGGTTACACATAGCTCAATATAGCGAGCACAGAGTCACAGATGATGTAAAACTAACCTCTTGTAAACTACAATCACTGAACAAAATGTCAATTCCGTGCCTGTATTATGGTCACTCAGTACTGGAGAGAAACTGGAATGTTTCTATGTGCACTTATTCAAGTTTCTCACAATGTAAACCCAGACAGCAGCAATCTGTTAGGAATAGTGCAGCTAAAACTTTGCTCTTCAATTACCAACGTTTGCCTGTGGGTGTCCAGTCCTAAAATAAATGGATAGAAATAAAGAAAATAGGTGTAGGAGTAGGCAATTCGGCACTTCGAGCCTGCACCACCATTCATAATAATCATGGCTGATCATGCAAATTCAGCACTCCCGTTTTCTCTCCATACCCCTTGATCCCTTTAGCCGCAAAGGCCACCTTCAGCTCCCTCGTGAATACATCCAACGAACTGGCCGCACAGCTTTCAGTGATAGAGAATTCCACAAGTTCACAACACTCCGAGAGAAGAAGTTCTTCCTCATCTCTATCCTGAATCACTTCCCCCTTATTCTTTGGCTGTGACCCCTAGTTCTGGACGTCCCCAACATCGGGAACATTAGCCTGTCCAGTCCCTTGAGAATTTTATATGATTCTATGAGCTCCTCTCATTCTTCTAAATTCAAAGAACAAATAACAAATAAAAGTACAGCACAGGACCAGGCCCTTCGGCCCTCCAAGCCTGTGCCGACCATGTTGTCCGACTAAACTACAATCTTCTACACTTCCTACACATCCTATTCATGTATTTGTCAAGATGCCCCTTAAACGTCCCTGCGTCCACCACCTCCTCCGGAAGCGAGTTCCAGGCACCCACTACCCTCTGTGTAAAAAAAAACTTGCATTGTACATCTCCTCTAAACCTTGCCCGTCGCACCTTAAACCTATGCCCCCTCGTAATTGACCCCTCTACCCTGGGAAAAAGCCTCTGACTATCCACTCTGTCTATGCCCCTCATAATTTTGTAGACCTCTATCAGGTCACCCCTCAACCTCTGTCGTTCCAGTGAGAACAAACCGAGTTTATTCAACCACTCCTCATAGCTAATGCCCTCCATACCAGGCAACATCCTGGTAAATCTCTTCTGCACCCTCTCTCAAGCCTCCACATCCTTCTGGTAGTGTGGCGACCAGAATTGAACACTATACTCCCAAGTGTGGCCTAACTAAGGTTTTACATAGAATTTACAGTGCAGAAGGAGGCCACTCGGCCCATCGAGTCCGCACCGGCTCCTGGAAAGAGCACCCTACCCAAGGCTAACACCTCCACCCTATCCCCACAACCCAGTAACCCCACCCAACACTAAGGGCAATTTTGGACACTAGGGGCAATATATCATGGCCAATCCACCTAACTTCTATACAGGTTCTATACAGCTGCAACATGACTTGCCAATTCTTATACTCAGTGCCCCGGCCAATGAAGGCAAGCATGCCGAATGCCTTCTTGACTGTGTTGCCCCTTTCAGTGACCTGTGGACCTGCACACCTAGATCTCTCTGACTGTCAATACTCAACTTACTAATCAGACCAGTTACATTTTCCTCCAAATCATTTATATATACGACGAACAGCAAAGGTCCGAGCACTGATCCCTGCGAAACACCACTATTCACAGCCCTCCAATTAGAAAAGCACCCTTCTGGGCAGCATGGTGGCCTAGTGGTTAGCACAACCGCCTCACGGCACTGAGGTCCCAGGTTCGATCCCGGCTCTGGGTCACTGTCAGTGTGAAGTTTGCACATTCTCCCCGTGTCTGCGTGGGTTTCGCCCCCACAACCCAAAAATGTGCAGAGTAGGTGGATTGGCCACGCTAAATTGCCCCTTAATTGGAAAAAATAATTGGGTAATCTAAATTTATAAAAAAAAAAGAAAAAAAAGAAAAGCACCCTTCCATTGCTACTTTCTGCCTTCTATGATCTAGCAAGTTCTGTATCCACCTTGCCAGCTCACCCCTGATCCCGTGTGACTTCACCTTTTGTACCAGTAACCCATGAGGGACCTTGTCAAAGGCCTTACTGAAGTCCATATAGACAACATCCACTGCCCTACCTGCATCAATCATCTTTGTGACCTCTTCGAAAAACTCTATCAAGTTAGTGAGACAGGATTAACAAAACCTTCAAGGCCTTCTACCAAGAGCTGTACACCTCAGAGCCCCCAACGGGGAAGGCTGGGATGAACCGGTTTCTTGACGGACTGGACATACCAGTTGTGGGAGAGGGCAGAAAACGGGATCTGGAAGCACCACTAGCACTGGGAGAGATCATGGAGAGCATTAGCTCCATGCAGGCGGGGAAGGTGCCGGGACCGGACGGATTCCCGGCGGACTTCTACAAAAAATTTGCGACAGCGCTGGCCCCGCACCTGCGGGAGATGTTCACAGACTCGCTAGCTAGGGGCACGTTGCCACCCACGTTAGCACAGGCCTCAATCTCGCTGATACCTAAGAAAGACAAAGGCCCAACGGAATGTGGGTCATACAGACCCATATCTCTGCTGAATGCAGACGCCAAAATACTGGCCAAAATCCTAGCCAAAAGGCTAGAAGACTGTGTACCTGAGGTGGTCACAGAGGACCAGACGGGCTTTGTCAAAGGTAGACAGCTTACCGCGAACATCAGGCGCCTGCTGAACGTGATAATGACCCCCTCCGGGGAGAGAACACAAGAGGTGATTGTCTCCCTGGACGCAGAAAAGGCCTTCGACAGAGTCGAGTGGAAATACCTCATAGAGGTACTGGAGCGGTTCGGGCTTGGAGCAGGGTTCACCGCTTGGGTAAAGCTCCTGTACAACGCTCCCATGGCGAGTGTACAGACCAACAATACCAACTCCCAATACTTCCAGCTGCACAGGGGCACCAGACAAGGATGCCCACTGTCCCCGCTGCTGTTCGCACTAGCAATTGAACCGCTAGCAATCGCGCTCAGGGCAGCAAAAAATTGGAGGGGGATCCGAAGGGGAGGTAGAGAGCACAGAGTCTCACTCTATGCGGATGATCTGCTCCTCTATATCTCGGACCCACAAAGCAGCATGGACGGAATCATCGCGCTCCTGAAAGAGTTTGGAGCCTTCTCGGGCTACAAACTCAACATGAGCAAAAGTGAGATCTTCCCAGTACACCCGCAAGGGTGGTGGGGGGGGGGGGGGGGGGGGGGCAGCACTAAAGGGGCTGCCAGTTCAAACAAGCCCGACATAAATTCCGCTACCTGGGGATCCAAATAGCCCATGACTGGAAAGGGATCCACAAATGGAACCTCACCAGCCTGACGGAGGAAGTTAAAAAGGACCTGCAAAGATGGAACACACTCCCGCTCTCCCTCGCGGGGAGAGTTCAGACGATCAAAATGAACGTACTGCCCAGGTTCCTCTTCCTGTTTAGATCCATTCCGATCTACATCCCCAAGGCCTTTTTCAAAGCGCTGGACAAACTCATCATGGCGTTCGTATGGGGGGGTAAAAATGCTAGGATCCCAAAGAAGGTCTTACAAAAAACAAAAACCAGGGGAGGGTTAGCCCTCCCGAATCTACAATTCTACCACTGGGCAGCAACAGCCGAGCGAGTAAGGGGATGGATCCAGGAGCCAGAAGCTGAGTGGGTGCGTGCGGAGGAGGCCTCCTGCATGGGAACCTCCCTCCGGGCCCTCGCCACGGCAGCACTCCCATCCCCACCCAAAAAACACTCCAGCAGCCCAGTGGTGACAGCCACCCTCCAATCCTGGAACCAACTGCGGCAGCAACTTGGCCTGACCAAAATGTCGAACAGGGCTCCCATCTGCAACAACCATAGGTTCACACCAGCACTGACTGACGCCACCTTCAAAAGGTGGAGGCAGGACGGGGGGACACTGACAGTCAGGGACCTATACACGGACGACAGGATCGCAACACTGGACGAACTGACAGAGAAATTTCAGCTAGCTGGGGGGAACGAGCTACGGTACCTGCAGCTCAAAAACTTCCTACGAAAGGAGACGAGGACGTACCCACAACCGCCACGACAGACACTACTGGAAGACCTACTGGACGCAAGTATCCTAGAGAAAGGGAACTGTAGTGACATGTATGACCGACTGGTAGATAGGGACGACACCGTACTGGACGCAACAAGGAGGAAATGGGAGGACGACCTGGGGATGGAGATAGGGTGGGGACTCTGGAGCGAAGCACTGCATAGGGTCAACTCCACCTCCACGTGCGCAAGGCTCAGCCTGACGCAACTAAAAGTGGTACATAGAGCCCACTTAACAAGAACCCGTATGAGTAGGTTCTTCCCGGAGGTGGAAGACAGATGTGAACGGTGCCAAAGAGGCCCGGCCAACCACGCCCACATGTTCTGGTCTTGCCCCAGACTCGTGGAGTACTGGACAGCCTTCTTCGAGGTTATGTCCAAAGTGGTGGGAGTGAGGGTGGAGCCATGCCCGATAGTGGCGGTCTTCGGGGTTTCAGAACAGCCAGATCTATTCCTGGGGAGGAGGGCGGACGCCCTTGCCTTTGCCTCCCTGATCGCCCGCCGTAGAATCCTGTTTGGCTGGCGGTCAGCAGCACCGCCCAGAGCTGCGGACTGGCTGTCCGACCTCTCGGAATCTCTCCAAATGGAGAAAATCAAATTTGCCATCCGAGGGTCGGACGACGGCTTCCACAGAACGTGGGAGCCATTCATGCAACTGTTCCGGGACCTATTTGTGGCCAATGTACAAGAGGAAGAATAGTCGGGGGAAGGTAGCGGGAGGGGGGGGGGGCTACAGGTTCGTTACGGGGGTTCGATGGCTAGCTAAGGCCCAAAACCAAACTAAATAAACATGTTGAGGGGGGGGGGGGGGGGGGGGCGCAGTTACTACTACGAAGATGCTTACCTGTAAATATGTATGTTAATTTTTGCGTTTCGTTTTTTTTTTCTCTCCTAACAATTTGTAATTTGTTCAATATAAAATATGAAAACTGAATAAAAACATTTATAAAAAAAAAGTTAGTGAGACACGACCTCCCCTTCACAAAACCATGCTGCCTCTCGCTAATACGTCCATTTGCTTCCAAATGAGAGTAGATCCTGTCTCGTAGAATTCTCTCCAGTAATTTTCCTACCACTGACGTAAGGCTCACCGGCCTGTAGTTCCCTGGATTATCCTTGTTACCCTCCTTAAACAAAGGAACAACATTGGCTATTCTCCAGTCCTCCGGGACATCACCTGAAGACAATGCGGATCTAAAGGTTTCTGTCAAGGCCTCAGCAATTTCCTCTCTAGCCTCCTTCAGTATTCTGGGGTAGATCCCATCAGGCCCTGGGGACTTATCCACCTTAATATTTTTCAAGACGCCCAACACCTCGTCTTTTTGGATCTCCAATGTGACCCAGGCGGTCTACATACCATTCTTCAGACTCTTGCTTTTTATGTACGTGTAGAAATCCTTGGGATTTTCCTTAACCCTATTTGCCAATGACTTTTCGTGATCCCTTCTAGCACTCCTGACTCTTTGCTTCAGTTCCTTCCTACTTTCCTTATATTCCTCACGGATTTCATCTGTTCCCCGCCTTCTAGCCCTGACAAATGCCTCCTTTTTCTTTTTGACGAGGCCTACAATATCTGTGAGCACAAATTCCAGTGAGAAACAAGCCCAGTTGATCCAGTCATATGTCAGTCCTGCCATCCCGGGAATTAGTCTGGTGAACCTTCACTAAACACCCTCAATAGCAAGAATGACCTTCCTCAAACTAGGAGATCAAAACTGCACACAATACTCAGTGTGGCCTCGCCAAGACCCTGTATAACTGCAACAAGACATCCCTACTCCTGTACTCAAATCCTCTCACTATCCCTACTCCTGTACTCAAATCCTCTCTCTATCCCTACTCCTATACTCAAATCCTCTCGCTATCCCTACTCCTGTACTCAAATCCTCTCGCTATCCCTACTCCTGTACTCAAATCCCTCTCTATCCCTACTCCTGTACTCAAATCCTCTCGCTATCCCTACTCCTGTACTCAAATCCTCTCGCTATCCCTACTCCTGTACTCAAATCCTCTCGCTATCCCTACTCCTGTACTCAAATCCTCTCGCTATCCCTACTCCTGTACTCAAATCCTCTCGCTATCCCTACTCCTGTACTCAAATCCTCTGGCTATCCCTACTCCTGTACTCAAATCCTCTCGCTATCCCTACTCCTGTACTCAAATCCTCTCGCTATCCCTACTCCTGTACTCAAATCCTCTCGCTATCCCTACTCCTGTACTCAAATCCTCTGGCTATCCCTACTCCTGTACTCAAATCCTCTGGCTATCCCTACTCCTGTACTCAAATCCTCTGGCTATCCCTACTCCTGTACTCAAATCCTCTCGGTATCCCTACTCCTGTACTCAAATCCTCTCGCTATCCCTACTCCTGTACTCAAATCCTCTGGCTATCCCTACTCCTGTACTCAAATCCTCTGGCTATCCCTACTCCTGTACTCAAATCCTCTCGCTAGCCCTACTCCTGTACTCAAATCCTCTGGCTATCCCTACTCCTGTACTCAAATCCTCTCGCTATCCCTACTCCTGTACTCAAATCCTCTGGCTATCCCTACTCCTGTACTCAAATCCTCTGGCTATGAAGGCCAGCATCCCATTAGCTTTCCTCACCGCCTGCTGTACCTGCATGCCAACCTTCACCAACTGTTCCGCCATGCCAGCCAGGTCTCGTTGCACTTCCCCTTTTCCTAAACAGCTACAATTCAGATGATGATCTGCCTGCCTGTTGAAGGGGCTGGTTTAGCACAGGGCTAAATCGCTGGCTTTTAAAGCAGACCAAGGCAGGCCAGCAGCACGGTTCAATTCCCGTACCAGCCTCCCCGAACGGGTGCTGGAATGTGGCGACTAGGGGCTTTTCACAGTAACATCATTTGAAGCCGACTTGTGACGATAAGCGATTTTCATTTCATTTCAAAATGGATAACCTTACATTTACCCAGATTACACTGCATTTGCCAAGTATTTGCCCACTCAGCCAACATGTCCAAGTCACCCTGCAGCCTCACAGCACACACTGCCACGCAGCTTAGTGTTGTCTGCAAATTTGGAGATATTACATGCAATTCCTTCGTCCAAATCATTAAATATATTGTGAACAGCTGAGGTCTCAGCACTGAACCCTCCGGTACCTCACTAGTCACTGCCTGCCACTCTGAAAAGGACCCGTTTATTCCCACTCTCTGCTTCCTGTTGGCCAACCAGTTCTCTATCCATGTCAATACATTGCCTCCAACTTCAGGAAGCAAAGTACTGTACACACCCCTGTCAGCATCAACGGAGCCGAGGTAGAGATGGTGCGCAGTTTCAAATTCCTCGGGGTGCACATCTCAAAAAATCTGTCCTGGTCCAGCCACGTCGACGCTATCACCAAGAAAGCACAACAGCGCCTATACTTCCTCAGGAAACTAAGGAAATTCGGCATGTCCACATTAACCCTTACTAACTTTTACAGATGCACTATAGAGAGCATCCTATCGGGCTGCATCACAGCCTGGTATGGCAACTGCTCGGCCCAGGACCGCAAGGAACTTCAGAGAGTCGTGAATACCGCCCAGTCCATCACACGAACCTGCCTCCCATCCATGGACTCCATCTACACCTCCCGCTGCCTGGGGAAAGCGGGCAGCATAATCAAGGATCCCTCCCACCCGGCTTACTCACTTTTCCAACTTCTTCCATCGGGCAGGAGATTCAGAAGTCTGAGAACACGCACGAACAGACTCAAAAACAGCTTCTTCCCCACTGTCACCAGACTCCTAAATGACCCTCTTACTGACTGACCTCATTGATACTACACTCTGTCTGCTTCATCCGATGCCAATGCTTATGTAGTTACATTGTATATCTTGTGTTGCCCTATTATGTATTCTCATGTATTTTCTTGAATTTTGTTTAATTTCCTTTTCTTCCATGTACTGAATGATCTGTTGAGCTGCTTGCAGAAAAATACTTTTCACTGTACCTCGGTACACGTGACAATAAACAAATCCAATCCAATCCAATCCAACACCACAAGCTTCAATTTTCCTCATTGATTGCTTGTGTAGGACCTTGTCAAAAGGTTTTTGAAAGTCCAGATGCACAACATCCACTGGTTCACCCTTGTCCACTCTACTGGTCACATCCTCAAAAAATTCCGGAAGATTTGTCAAGCACAATTTCCCTTTAGTGAATCTATGCTGACTTGGACTGATCCTGTCCCTACTTTCCAAATGATCAGTTATTTCATCCTTAATAATTGACTCCAGCATTTTCTCCACCAACGGCTTCGGTCCACCCGGTCTATAATTCCTATTTTCTCTCCCTCCTTTTAAAAAAGTTGGATTACGTTAGCTACCCTCCAATCCATTGGAACTCTTCCAGAGTCTATAGAATGCTGGAAAATGATCATTAATGTGTCCACTATTTCTTTTTTTTTTTTTATAAATTTAGATTACCCAATTATTTTTTCCAATTAAGGGGCAATTTAGCGTGGTCAATCCACCTACTCTGCACATTTTGGGTTGTGGTGGTGAAACCCACGCAGACACGGGGAGAATGTGCAAACTTCACACGGACAGTGACCCAGAGCCGGGATCGAACCTGGGACCTCAGCGCCGTGAGGCGGTTATGCTAACCACTTGGCCACCGTGCTGCCCGGATTTCTTTTTTTTTTAAATAATATTTTATTAAGGTATTTGAAAATGTTCATAACAGTAACAAAAACAATGACGTCAACATGGTAAAACATTTCCATCCCCAACCCAATCTTAACACACCTCAACCATACAACAACAATCCCCCCCCAACTTTATTTCCTCGAGACTGAGAAACCCAGCCACGTTACTAACCCAGGTCTCTACACTCAGGGGGGCTTCGAGTCCCTCCACATTAATAACAGCCGTCTCCGGGCTACCAGGGAGGCAAAGGCCAGGACGTCGGCCTCTTTCGCCCCCTGAACTCCCGGATCTTCCGACACTCCAAAGATGGCTACCTCCGGACTCAGCACCACCCATGTTTTTAGCACCGTGGACACTGCCTCAGCAAAACCCTACCAAAACCCACTAACCTTCAGGCATGCCCAAAACATGTGGACTTGATTTGCTGGGCTTCCCGCGCACCTCGCACACCTATCCTCTACCCCAAAAAACTTGCTCATCCTAGCCACTGTCATGTGGGCCTGGTGGACTACCTTAAATTGTATCAGGCTAAGCCTGGCGCACGATGACGAGGTATTAACCCTGCTTAAGGCAGGGCAGCACGGTGGCCTAGTGGTTAGCACAACCGCCTCACGACGCTGAGGTCCCAGGTTCGATCCCGGCTCTGGGTCACTGTCTGTGTGGAGTTTGCACATTCTCCCCGTGTCTGCGTGGGTTTCGCCCCCACAACCCAAAAATGTGCAGAGTAGGTGGATTGGCCACACTAAATTGCCCCTTAATTGGAAAAAATAATTGGGTAATCTAAATTTAGAAAAAAAAAACTAAAAAAAAAACCCTGCTTAAGGCATCCACTCATAGACCAGCCTCGATCTCTCCTCCTAGCTCGTCCTCCCACTTGCCCATCAGCTCCTCCACCGGAGTTTCCTCTGCCTCTGAAAGCTCCTGGTAAATATCCGATACCTTCCCCTTTCCCGCCCAGGTACTGGAAACTACTCTATCCCGTATCCCCCGAGGTGGCAGCAACGGAAAGGCCGGCTCCTGTTTTCTCACGAAGACGCACACCCGCAAATACCTAAAACCATTCCCCTGCTGGCAATTAAAATTTATCTCCAAAGCTTTCAAGCTGGGAAAGCTCCCATCTATAAATAGATCCCCCATCCTTCTAATTCCTGCCCTCTGCCAACTCCGGAACCCGCCATCCAGCCTACCCGGTACAAACATATGATTATTGTAAATTGGGGTCCAAATCAATGCTCCCTCACTCTCTTATACCTCCTCCTTTGCCCCCAGATCCTCAGAGCCGCCACTACCACCGGACTTGTGGAGTATCGGGCCGGCAACAACGGCAGAGGTGCCGTTAACTATGCTCCCAAACTGGTGTCTTGACATGACGCCGCCTCCATCCATTCACATGCCGACCCCTCCCCCACTACCCACTTTCTAATCATGGCTTTATTAGCCACCCAGTAGTAATTGCAGAAGTTCAGCAGCGACAACCCCCCCTCCCCCCCCGACTGCATTCCAGCAACACTTTCTTCACTCGTGGGGTTTTACCCGCCCACAGAAAGCCCGAAATAATCTTATTCACCCGCTTGAAAAAGGCCTTGGGGATGAAGATGGGGAGGCACTGAAAGACAAACAGAAATCTGTGGAGGACCGTCATTTTCACGGTCTGTACCCTCCCCGCCAGTGATAGCGGGAGCATGTCCCATCTCTTAAAGTCCCCTTCCATTTGTTCTACCAACCGGGAAAGGTTTAACTTGTGCAGTGCCTCCCATTCCCGGGCCACCTGGATTCCCAGATATCGAAAGCTCTTCCCTACCATTCTAAGCGGCAGCTCTCCCAGTCTCTTCTCCTGCCCTCTTGCCTGGATCGCAAACATCTCGCTTTTCCCCATGTTCAATTTATACCCTGGAAAATTGCCAAATTCCCCAAAGATTCTCATTACTTCCCCCATCTCCTCCAATGGGTCCAAAATGTATAAGAGCAGGTTATCTTTAGCAGAGCATGAGTCGGTGCTCCATCCCCCCCCAACCAGCCCTTTCGAAATGAAAATCGCTTATTGTCACAAGTAGGTTTCAAATGAAGTTACTGTGAAAAGCCCCTAGTCGCCACATTCGGTGCTTGTTCGGGGAGGCTGGTACAGGAATTGAACCGTGCTGCTGGCCTGCCTTGGTCTGCTTTCAAAGTCAGCAATTTAGCCCTGTGCTAAACCAGCCCCTCCAGTTCCTAGAGGCTCTGAACGCCATGGCCAATGGCTCTATGGCCAGAGCAAACAGTAAGGGGGAGAGGGGGATCCTTGCCTCATCCCTTGGTGTAGTTCAAAATACCCCAACCTCAGCCAGTTCATACGCACACCCGTGACTGGTGCCTGATAGAGCAACCGCACCCAGTCAATAAAGCCCTCACCAAACACAAACCTTCCCAGTGCCTCCCACAGGTAATTCCACTCCACCCGATCAAAAGCCTTCTCTGCATCCATCGCTACCACCACCTCCACCTCCTCTCGTTCTGAGGGCATCATAATAACATTTAGAAGCCTTCGAACACTGGCCTCGAGTTGCCCTTTACAAATCCTGTCTGGTCTTCCCCTATCACCCGCGGGACATAGTCCTCTATCCTTGTGGCCAGTATCTTAGCCAGCAGTTTGGCATCCACATTCAGTAGAGAAATCAGCTTGTATGACCCGCATTGCTCCGGATCCTTCTCCGGTTTCAAGATCAATGAAATCGAGGCCTGCGACATTGTTGTCTCTCTTGTTTCGTCAAATGTCCTCACCAGCAGTGGGCACAAAAGTGAGCACCGGGTAGCCGTCAGGCCCCGGGGCCTTGCCTGACTGCATGCCTTCTAGCCCCTTGATTATTTCCTCAATCTCAATTGGGGCTCCCAGCCCCTCCACCAGGTCCTCCTCCACCCTCGGTAACCTCAACTGATCCAGAAATTGCCTCATCCCCTCCACTCCAGCTGGGGTTCCGACTCATATAATTTACTATGAAAATCCTTAAACACCTCGTTCAGCCCCGCTGGGTCCAGGACAGTATTACCGTCTCTACTCTTTACCTATCTCCCTGGTTGCCTCTCTTCCTGAGCTGGTGAGCCAACATTCTGCTTGCCTTTTCCCCGTACTCCCAGATCGCCCCCCTTGCCTTCCTCAACTGTTCCACCGCTTTCCCTGTGGTAAACAGCCCAAACTCCGCCTGTAACCTCCGCCGCTCCCTCAGTAGCCCCGCGTCCGGGGCCATCGAGTATTCCTGTCCAACTGGAGTATCTCCTCCACTAATCTGTCCTTCTCAGCCTGTTCCACCTTTTCTCTGTGGGCCTGTATCGAGATTAATTCTCCTCTGACCACTGCCTTCAAAGCTTCCCAGACCATCGCTGCAGAGACCTTCCCCGTATCATTTGTTTCCAGGTAGTTCTGGATGGACTTGTTTTTTTTAAAATAATTTTTATTAAGATTTTCACAAAATATAAATAACAAAACAACCATGGTAAAAACCCAAGAACAACACCCACCCAACTACAAAAGCAACTGCAAACAAAAGAAAAAAAACCCCAAACAACAAAAGGGAAAGAGATAACACCCGCCACATCCCACAAACCCATGTACACAGTTCTCCCTCCCAACGAACCAAACCACTAGGCTACTAGGGACGCAAAGGCCAGAACACCGGCCTATTTCACCTCCTGCACTCCTGGCTCCACTGCAACCCCAAAAATTGCGAGTCCCCAGCCTGGCTTGACCCTGGATCCCACCACCCTCGACCCCACCACCCTCGACACCGTCCTTGCTACCCCCTTCCAAAACTCCCCCAGTGCTGGGCATGCCCAAAACATATGGGCATGGTTCGCTGGGCTCCCCGAGCACCTAGCACACCTGTCTTTGCCCCCGAAAAACCTACTCATCCTCGTCCCAGTCATGTGGGCCCTATGCAGCACCTTGAACTGTATAAGGCTAAGCCTCGCACAGGAAGAGATCCCTCAACCTCCTAACCCCTACTCTGTGTCAGCCCAGAAATCCACCATCAATGCTCCCTGGGACAAACCAATGGTTCCCCCGTATCGGGGCCTCCATCGAACCCCCCACTTCTCCCCTATGCCGTCTCCATTGTCCCCAAATTTTGAGGGTAGCCGCCACCACCGGCTACACATGCGCCCACACAAATCCCATAATACTCCTGTTGACCCTCCTAAAAAAGGCCTTCGGGATAAGGATGGGGAGGCACTGGAACAGGAACAAAAACCTCGTCATCTTAACGGACTGCACCCTCCCCGCCAGTGACAGCGGTAACATATCCCACCTTTTGAACTCCTCCTCCATCTGCTCCACCAACCTTGTGAGGTTGAGCTTGTGCAGGGCCCCCCAGCTCCCCGCCACCTGGACCCCTAGGTACCTGAAGCTCTTCCCTCCTGCTTCAGTGGGAGCCTACCAATCCCCTCCTCCTGATCCCCCGGGTGCACCACGAACAACTCGCTCTTGCCCAGGTTCAGCTTATACCCAGAGAAGCCCCCGAATTCACTAAGAATCCTCATCACCTCCGGCATCCCCCCCACCGGGTCCGCCACATACAGCAACAGGTCGGCCGCATAAAGCGACACTCGATGCTCCTCCCCACCCCGCACCAGGCCCCTCCAGTTCCCTGACTCCCTCAACGCCATGACCAGGGGCTCAATTGCCAACGCAAAGAGCAAGGGGGACAGGGTACACCCCTGTCTCGTCCCCCGGTACAGCTGAAAGTACTCCGACCTCCTCCTATTCGTGGCTACACTCGCCATCGGGGCCTCATAGAGCAACCTCACCCAACGGACAAACCCCTCCCCAAACCTCTCCAACACCTCCCACAGATACTCCCACTCAACCCTATCAAAGGCCTTCTCCGCATCTAATGCCACCACTATCTCCGCCTCCCCTTCCACAGCCGGCATCATAATAACGTTGAGGAGCCTTCGTACGTTTGTATTCAACTGCCTTCCCTTCACAAACCCCGTCTGGTCCTCATGAATGACCCCCGGCACACAATCCTCTATTCTTGTGGCTAGGATCTTTGCCAGCAGCTTGGCGTCTACATTTAGCAGCGAGATCGGCCTATATGACCCACACTGCAGAGGGTCCTTGTCCCGCTTCAGGATCAAGGAAATCAGCGCCCGTGACATAGTTTGGGGCAAAGCCCCCCCCCTCCCTTGCCTCGTTAAAGGTCTGGACCAACAGGGGGCCCAACAGGTCCGCATACCTTTTATAAAATTCCGCCGGAAACCTATCTGGCCCCGGCGCCTTCCCCGACTGCATGCGCCCTATCCCTTTAACCAACTCCTCCAGCTCGATCGGCGCCCCCAGTCCCTCCACCTGTCCCTCCTCCACTCTCGGAAATCACAGCTTGTCCAAGAAGTGCCTCATTCCCCTCCCTCCACCCCTCCACCGGGGGTTCAGACCGGTACAGTTCCCCATACAAGTCCCTGAAGACCCCATTAACATCTACCCCCCTCCGCACCGCCTTCCCAGCCTTATCCGTCACTCCCCCAATCTCCCTGGCCGCGTCCCGCTTTCGGAGCTGGTGTGCCAGCATCCTGCTCGCCTTCTCCCCATACTCATACACCGCCCCCTGTGCTTTCCTCCACTGAGCTTCCGCCTTTCTGGTAGTCAATAGGTCGAACCTGGCCTGAAGGCTACGCCTCTACCCCAGCAATCCCTCCTCCGGAGCCTCCACATATCATCTATCCACCCTCACCATCTCCCCTATCAGTCTCTCCCTCTCCCTCTGCTCCCCCCTCTCCCTATGGGTTCGGATGGAAATCAACTCCCCTCTAGTCACCGCCTTCAATGCCTCCCAGACCGTCCCCACTCGGACCTCCCCGTTGTCGTTGGCCTCAAGGTACCTCTCAATACACCCCCCAATACACCCCCGAACCCTCTTGGCCACCTCCTCATCTGCCAGCAGCCCCACCTCCAAGCGCCAGAGCGGACGTTGGTCCCTCTCCACCCCCAGCCCGAGTTCCACCCAGTGCGGGGCATGATCTGAAATGGCAATGGCAGAGTATTCAACTTCCTCCACCCTCGAAACCAGCCCCCTGCTCAGGACAAAAAAAATCAATCCTCGAATAGGCCTTATGCACGTGGGAGAAAAACGAGTACTCCCTGGCCCTTGGCCTCGCAAACCTCCAGGGATCCACCCCCCCCCCCCCCCCCCCCCCCCCCCCCAATCTGGTCCATAAATCCCCTCAACACCTTAGCCGCCGCCGGCCTCCTACCCGTCCGGGACTTGGATCGATCCAATGGGGGATCCAGCACCGTGTTGAAGTCCCCCCCCATGATCAGGCCCCCCACCTCCAGGTCTGGAATGTGACCCAACATACGCCGCATAAACCCTGCATCGTCCCATTTTGGGGCGGAAACATTCACCAACATCACCCGCTCCCCCTGCAGCTTACCACTCACCATCACATACCTCCCGAGTCTGTCAGCCACCACATTTAACGTCTCAAACGTCATCTTCTTCCCCACCAGGATCGCCACCCCCCCCGACTCTTCTCATCCAGCCCTGAGTGAAATACTTGGCCCACCCATCCCTTCCTCAGCCGAACCTGGTCCGCCACTTTCAGGTGTGTCTCTTGGAGCATGGCCACATCCACCTTCAGCCCCTTCAAGTGCGCAACTACTCGGGCCCTTTTGACCAGCCCATTCAGCCCCCTCACATTCCAGGTTATCAGCCAAATCAGAGGGCTCCCTGTCCCCCCTCCCCTGCCGATTGGCCATAACCCAACCCTTGCCCACCACCGGCCAGCGTCCCCCGCTCTGCCAGTTCCCCACGGTGGCAACTCCCCCCCCCCCCCCCCCCAGCACCCCCTGCATCCTCCAGCTCCTTCCTGACCGTTTCAGCAGCAACCCGTAGCCCCCCCCCCCCCCCCCCCCCCCAAGGCTAGGACCACTCCTAGCCGCGCCCCTCCCTTCATAGCACTCCTCCCGTGAGCCAGCTAACATCTGCTGACCCTGGCGACTCCCGCCCTACCACCAACTCCTCCCCACGTGGGACTACCCCTCCGCCTTCGTGCCCATCAGCAGGCCCTCCTCTCCCCCCCCCCCCCCCCCCCCCCCCGCCCCACTCTTGCGTGGGAGAAAAAAACAGCCAGCAACGGCCCCCGCTTCTCAGCCCCGACTCCACCCCCACTATCTCTCAGCGCGGGAAACCAGAGAAAAGCCCGCGCTTTCGCTCTGCCCAGCCCCGCCTCCTCTAGGGCAACTCCCATTGCCAGTCCCCCCCACCAGCTCCCTACACTCCCCGTTTACCTCCCTGCCCGAACCCGTCCACCAGACCCATACAAAAAGACATAACGACATCACCCCACCCACCCTACAGCCAACCCACATATTGCATTAAACAGTGCAAACACAAGTACATTATCATACAACATCCCCATCTTAGACCCTCAGTTTGAGTCCAATTTCTCGGCCTGCACAAAGGCCCACGCCTCCTCCAGGGACTCAAAATAATGGTGCCGGTCCTTGTAGGTGACCCACAGACGCGCCGGCTGCAAAATATCAAACTTCACACTCTGTCTGTGGAGCACCGCCTTCGTCCGGTTGTACCCGGACCTCCGCTTCGCCACCTCTGCACTCCAGTCCTGGAAGATCCACACCTCTGTGCTCTCCCACTTGCTGCTCCCCTCCTTCTTGGCCCACCGGAGCACACACTCACGATCCACGAACCAGTGAAACCGCACCAACACCGCCCGCGGCAGTTCGTTCTGCTTGGGCCTCCTAGCCAGAATTCTGTGGGCCCCCTCCAACTCCAGGGGCCCCTGGAAGGACCCAGCTCCCATCAGCGAGTTCAGCACAACAACCACATAGGCCGCCAGGTCCGACCCCTCCAGCCCCTCCGTGAGGCCCAGGATCCGCAAATTCTTCCGCCTCGATCGGTTGTCCAGCTCCTTGAACCGCTCCTGCCACCTTTTATGGAGCGCCTCGTGCATCTCCAGCTTCCCCGCGACGGCCACGGCCTCATCCTCCCTTTCGGAGGCCTGCTGCTGCAGCTCCCGGATCGCGGCCCCCTGGGCTGTCTGAGTCTCCATCAGCTCTCTGGTGGTAGCCTTCAGAGACTCCAGCAGCTCCACCTTAAGCTCCTGGAAGCAGCGCAGCAGAGTCTCCTGCTGCTCCTGCGCCCACTGCCTCAGCTCCTCGAGGCCTCTGCCGGCTGCCATTTTGTTTTTCTTCCCCCGCTTTTCCAGGGGTGCTTCCACCGTTTTTCGTCTTACCCCACTCCTGGTCCGGACCATAGGACCGTAGGGATCGACTCCAGTCCCCTTCCCACGTCTGGATTCGTCGACGAAGTTCCGTTGGGGGCCCTGAAAAGAGCCCCAAAGTCCGATATTCGCGGGAGCTGCCGAACGTGCAGCTTAGCTCCGCATTGCCGCCACCGGAAGTCCCTGGATGGACTTGTTAACCCGCCCACAGGTCGCTTCGTCCACTAGCAACCCCACATCCAGTCTCCACAGCGGGCATTGCCCTCTCTCCACACTAACCCGTAGATCCACCCAATGCGGGGCATGATCCGGCACTGTGATTGCCGAGTACTCCGTATCCACCACCTTCGGTATTAGCGCCCTGCTCAAAACAAAAAAGTCGATGCGAGAGTATACCTTGTGGACATGTGAAAAATAGGAAAACTCCTTCCCCCTTGGCCGTGCAAACCTCCATGGGTCTACTCCCCCCATCTGTTCCATAAACCCCTTCAATTCCTTTGCCTCAGTCGGCCTCCTCCCTGTCCTGGATTTTGACCGGTCCAATTCCGGATCAATGACTGTGTTAAAATCCCTTCCTAAGATCAGGTTATGTGACTCTAAGTCTGGGATCTTACCTAACACCCGCCTCATAAATTCCACATGGTCCCAATTCAGAGCATATATGTTCACAAGTACAACTACACCCCCTCCAGCTTCCCACTCACCATTAAGTACCTCCCCCCTTGTCTGACATGATTCTCCCTGCCTCGAATGCCACTCGTTTGCTGATCAAGATCGCAACCCCCTGGTCTTTGAGGCCACCCCTTCTTCAATCTCGTCTGGTCTGTAACCTTGGGGTGTGTCTCTTGTGGCATTACCACGTCCGCCTTCAGTTCCCTCAAACGCGCGAACATGCAAGCCCTCGTGACCGGCCCATTCAGTCCTCTCGTGTTCCATGTGATCAGCCTGGACGGGGGTGGGCTTTCAAACCCCCTGCCGACAAGCCATCACCCTTTTTAGGCCAGCTTCGAGCTCGCGCCCTCCGCTTCCTCGACTCCCCACTCGGGCTGTCGCCGTTCCCGATCTCCCATTTGTCCCCTAGTAACAGTTCCTCCCCGTCAGCAAAACAGCTCCCCCGCTCCTCCTCCCCCCCCCCCAACAACAACACAAAAAACCCAATCCCCCAAGTCAACCTCCAGCTTAACACCTGACTACCCCCCACTGCGCGTCTGAGAGTCAGCTGACCCATGCTGACTCGATAGCTCCCACCCCTCTCACCAAGCAGTCTGTCTGCCTATTGTACTCTCCTCTCCCCCCCCCCCCCCCAGTGAATAAACATTTTAAAAGCATCACATTCCCCAGTAAACAAACAACCAAAAAAAAACAGTGAAGAAACAATCACTTTAGAAAAATAGTCACCCTAAAAGCAGAACTAAATTCAAATCCCATCCCCCCTCTAACAAGGTCCCTGCAAGACAGGTCAACCTTTAACCATCCACACAGCCCATTATTTCACATAGAGCTACTGAAATGTTTACAATCCAGCACCACAAATCGCCGCCACAGTACTTCTCCAAGGCTTAAGTGTCTTTTAATTCGCCTCCAGCTTCATTTCTTTAATAAAGGTCCATACTTAGTCTGGCGTTTCAAAGTAGAAGTCCTGTTCCTCATGTGTGACCCACAGACAGGCTGGGGACAGCATCCCGAACTTCAGCCCCTTCTTAAAGAGGGTCGTTTTTGCCCGATTGAACCCAGCTCGCCTCTTGGCCAAATCCGCTCCCAGGTCCTGATAAATGCGCAACTCACAGTTCTCCCACTTGCTGCTCCGTTCCTCTTGGCCACCACAAAACGTGTTCCATGTCCATGGAACGGTATAAATGTACCACCATGGCCCTCGGCGGTTTGTTCACTCTGGGCTTCCTCGCGAGTGCTCTGTGCGCTCTGTCCAATTCCAGGGGCCGAGGGAACACCCCAGCCTCCATCAACTTCTCCAACATATCCGTCACATAGGCCTTCGCATCCGATCCTTCACTGCCTTCAGTGAGGCCAACAATTCTGAGATTCTGCCTCCTGGACCTATTCCCTAGGTCCTCCAGCTTCTCCTGCATTCTTTTCTGGCAGTCGTTCATCATTCCTACCTTGCTTTCCAGCGCGGTTATATACTCCTCATGCTTTGACAACTTTTGTTCGACCTCCTGGATCGCTCTCTCGTGGGTTTCCTGATTCTGAACCACTTGATCAATCGAAGCATTAATCGGATCCAGCGTGTTCTCCTTCAGCTTGGCAAAGCAATCTTCGAAAAACTTACCAGCTGCTCCGTTGACCACTGTGCCGTTTCCCCGCAGCCCTTGCCCTCCGCTATGCTGTCCCGCGGTACCAGCGCTGCTTGCGTCTCCCTTATAGGACTTTGTTGTCTCACACGGCCACTTCTGGTCCAATTCTCCATACGCCGGAATGGGGATTTCTCCTTACTGTCTCACTCTTCACTGCTTTATCGCATAAAATCCGGAGAAAGAAAAACGGGGGAAAAAGGTCCAAAAGTCCATTACTGGCGGGAGCTATCAAATGTGCGACCTGCCCCTCCATGGCCGCCACTGGAAGTCCGTGCGTCTACTATTTCAAGGGTCACTTCCTTAAGTACTCTGGGATGCAGAGCATCAGGCCCTGGGGATTTATTGGGTTTTAATCCCATCAATTTCCCCAATACAATTCCCTGTCTAATAAGGATTTCCTTCCGTTCCTCCTTCATGCTAGGCCCTCTGTCCCCTAGTATTTCGGAAGGTTATTTGTGTCCTCCTTAGTGAAGACAGATCCAAAGTAATTGTTCAGCTGGACGGCCATCTCTGTTGCCCATTATGAATTCACCTGATTCGAACTGTAAGGGACCTACATTTGTCTTCAGTCTTTTTCTCTTCACATATCTATAGAAGCTTTTGCAGTCAGTTTTTATGTTTTCTGCAAGCTTACCCATATTCTATTTTCCCCTTTCGAATTAAACCCTCTGTCGTCCTCTACTGAACTTTAAATTTCTCCCAGTCATCAGGCGTGCTGCTTTTTCTGGCCAATTTATATGTGTCCTCTTCGGCTTTAACACTGTCCCTGATTTCCCTCATTAGCCATGGTTGAGCCAAACAGGGATGTACAATTGTTGAAGTCTTGTCTGGAATAGTTCATCAACCTCAACTTTCACCAACCATTAATGGCTAAAGGTTCCACTTGGTGTGGCCCGAGATGTAGAGATCAGGCATTCCAGTTTCAGCCTATAATCTGCGTAATTAGCTGACCTGAATCAGTTGTCTCAGCACCCATATGTGAGAGGGTTCTTGCTCTTGAGCTTCAAGGATATTTGTAGATGATGAGCTCAGGTCTACTGCATGGTCAAATATCCAATCCAAAGTTTACTGCATTTAGATGAACTGTCATTGGTGGCCTTGTAGTGGAAACATGAGATGGAACTTCTAGTGATCTGTTTTATCCAATTACAATTGCTTTGACAGAGTCATCCAAACTTGAAATGTTAGCTCCCTTCTCCCTCCACAGATGCTGTCTGACCTGCTGGGATTTTCCAGCATTTTCTGTTTATTTCTATCCAATTGCAAACCTGACTCTGTTGGTGCAGGACTTTGGCTAAAAGGGTGATAGATAAATTCCTTCTCTGGCATTTCACCGCGTTGTCTCCATTGGTCAAGTGTTTCCCTAATCTCCCCTCTCCCTCCAAGGGTGGAATGAGCTCAAAGTGTCGAATAGCATACTCCTGCCGTTTTCTATTTAACCCACCACAAGCTCTTTGTTTCTGTTCTAATATCTGTGTTTTGGTACCAAATTGTATTTTATGAACTGCCTAAGAATATTTTGTTGTGTTAAAGGCGCTATTTAAATGACAGCTGTCATAACAGGAGTGAGACCTCTAACCCATTCTGAGATACTGAATAATTCAAGCATTTTTGTATTGCTGACTCAAGTATTGGTAATTGTGACCCTTGAGGATAATAATCAGCGAGTGGAGCAGAGTTTAGATATTTGGCCAAGGCTACTGGATCCAATGTCATTGGTCACATACAATTCTTGCTGTTGTTTTCACTGTGACCTGAAAGGACCATGGCTATTTACACCAAGTCAGAAACTGACAAGTCAGAGCCATCCTACCCTGTTTTTATGTTCAATAAACTGAATCTACAATCACCAGTGTATATTCAAGGTTAGTGAAGAGCTACCACCTTCCTTACCTGCTGCTGTTTTGGCAATGGTCGTGTGATCTGAATGTTTACTGATAATTGGGAGGACATGTGCAAACATCACTGCTCAGAATAGCTCTCCTTGGGTGAAACTGTGCAAAGCAGCTTGTTGGGCAGAGGAACTGATGGTTATCTTAGACCATAGTTTATGGTTGGTCAGTGTGAATGGCCACACTGAAACTGGCAAGGCCAACATAGAACATAGAACAGTACAGCACAGAACAGGCCCTTTGGCCCTCGATGTTGTGCTGAGCAATGATCACCCTACTCAAACCCACGTAGCCACCCTATACACGTAACCCAACAACGCCCCTTAACCTTACTTTTTAGGACACTGCGGGCAATTTAGCATGGCCAATCCACCTAACCCGCACATCTTTGGACTGTGGGAGGAAACCGGAGCACCCGGAGGAAACCCACGCACACACGGGGAGGACATGCAGACTCCGCACAGACAGTGACCCAGCCGGGAACCGAACCTGGGACCCTGGAGCTGTGAAGCATTTACGCTAACCACCATGCTACTGTGCTGCCCAAGGTCACCCATCCCCAGTTGACCTTGTACAGAGTGGCTTACTGGGCCATTTCAGAGGGGTGTAGAGTCACGCGTAGGCCAGACCAGATAAGGATTGCAGATTTCCTTCTTTGAAAGGACATTAGTGAACCAAATAGCTTTTACAAAAATCAATGATAGCTTCATGGTCACCATTACGGAGACTAGTTTTCAATTCCACCAGCTGCCATGGTGGCACAGTGGTTAGTACTACTGCCTCAAAGCACCATGGGACACAGATTTGATTCCAGCCTTGTCTGTGTGGAGTTTGCACATTCTCCTGGTGTCTGCGTGAATTTCCTCTGGACCGAATGGCCTTCTGCACTGTAGGAATTCTATGGTGAGATTTGAACCCATGCAACTAGAGGATGGGCCTGGGTCATTACATCATCATCATTTCCACCTCTGACGTTCCTCTAGTTCATTTGGATTTGGAATTCACTGCCTGAGTGTTGTGGAGGCAGATTCAATCATGGCTTTCAAAAGATGCTTGGATCATTCTCTGAAGAGGAAACATTTGCAGGACTACAGGCAAAAGAGTGACGTTAGGTGCATCTGCAGAGAGCCAGCAGAGATGATGGGCCAAATAGGCTATGTGCACACAGTCCTTGTTGGTAAACCTCTCCCAGTGATCTGTAGCGCAACCTACCATATCTCCTTTGCCCTACACTATCCATGAACCCTCAATCCAGTCATGGAATTTACAACAGAGGACAAAGCCATTCAACTAGGGACACCTGTGTCACTAGCCCTTCAACTGAGGAACGTATTGGGCTATGTAGAGAGTGAGGCAGTGGGATTTGTTTTGGATTGATGAGGCTGCCTGAAAGGATTGAGTCGTTAAGGGATTTAGGTCGTAGTGACTGTTACAGATGCAGGCAATGCTGGTTTCCTCGTGGGTTAGCAGTTGACAGGTCTGCCTAATAGCCTCTGTTCATTATGATCTCTGTTCATTATGATCACCATACTTAGTAACATGTTCCTGCTCCCACCCCCCCCAATCCATATCCTTTGATCCCTTTAGCCCCAAGAGGTATATCTAACTCCTTCTTGAAAACATACAATGTTTTGTCCTAACTGCTTCAAGGATTTTAAGGAGCATTTTAACAGTGAGGAGAGAAAGGCAGAGAGGATTTAAGGAGGGAATTCCAGAGCTTGGAGTATCGGTTACTAAAGACATATTGTCAATGATGGGGAGATTAAAGTTGGTGATGTGTAAGAAGCCAGAATTGGAGGAATTCTGATCTCTCAAAGGGTTGTAGGAGGTTATGGAAATAGGCCATAGAGGGATTTGAAGATGAGGATAGAATTCTAGGTAAGCCAATGTAGGGATGATAATTGAATGTAAAAAAATAAAAGCAAATTACTGCGGATGCTGGAATCTGAAACGAAAGAGAAAATGCTGGAAAATCTCAGCAGGTTTGGCAGCATTTGTAGGGAGAGAAAAGAGCTAACGTTTCAATCCGATGACTGTCAAAGCTGGCAAAGATGACAAAGAGTCATGGGACTCAAAACATTAGCTCTTTTCTCTCCCTACAGGTGCTGCCAGACCTGATGGGATTTTCCAGCATTCTCCCTTTCGTTTCATAATTGAATGTAATCTGGTTCGAGTTATGGTAAAGGCAGCAGAGTTTTGGGTGAGCTCCAAATTTCTGGAGGGTGGAAGCTGGCCAGGAGACCACAGCCAAGTTTAGAGATAACAAAAGCAAGGATGAGAGTTTCAGCAGCAGGTGACTGAGGAACAGGCGGAGATAGGTGATATTAGAGATGGGATATGTGGTCTTGATGGTGGAAAACGGATTGGATCAGAAACTCGCATGGTGTGGTGCAACCTCAGACAGTGGCCAGGGAGAAGAATGGAATCTGCGGCTTTCAGTTTGTAGATGGGACTGTAGGCAATGGTTTAGGTCTTCCCAATATTTAGAGTAATTTCAGCTTATCGAAAACTGGATGTCAGACAATTCAGCGATAGTGTATGGGGTTGAAAGATGATAGGTAGAGCTGGGTGTTGTCTGTGTACTAGCAAAACCTGGATGTGTTTTCGGATGATGGCGCTGATGGCAAGCAGGTTGACAGGAACTAGAGGAGGTTATGAATTGGTGCTCGGATTCCAGTGTTAAGGTGCGAGGCTCAGCTTCATCCAGTTTAAAGTAGTTCATCGGACACACATGACAGTGGCGAGGATGAGTAGGTTTTCAGAGGGGGTAGAGGATGGGTGTGGATGGTGCGCAGGGAGGCCTGCGAAACATGTTCACATGTTTTGGACATGTCTGAAACTGAAGGGGTTCGCGGACGTAATGTCCGAGGTGTTGGGAGTGAAGGTGGCCACGAGTCCAGAAGTGATGATATTTAGAATGTCGCATGACCTGGGGTCCAGGGGGCGGGAGGCCGATGTTCTGGCCTTTGCCTCCCTGGTAGCCCAGAGACTGATTTTGCTCGAGTGGAGGGACCCGGAGCCACCGAAACTGGGGGTATGGGTGAGTGACCTTGCAGAGTTCCTACGGTTGGAGAAAATCAAGTTCTCAAGAGGGTTGGCTGATGGGTTTGCCTGGAGGTGGAAGCCATTCATCAACTTCAAGAAGAATTGAGGTGTCAGCAAGGGGTTAACGGGGAAGACCGGGTGGGAGGAGGGGACTAGCAGGGGATTTGAGGTGTTGGTTAGTTATTTATTATGATGTTCCTGTTTGTTCTTGCTTGTGTTGGTTTGTATTTACTGCTTGTACAAATGCCTTAATAAAAATATTAAAAAAAATATGTGGGTTCAGGCCAAGTGCAGGGTGGAACCTTGAGGAAAGTTTGCCCTGGTGCCCATGGGAGAGGGAAGGAAGGAACCGAACATCGTGATTTCAGTGACAACGTTCTTGCACTTGAGGGTGGGGGTGAGGTTTGAGTCAGAAGTCGGGGATTGTTTTTGCATTCCAAGGTGATCCTGGAGTAGAATCACAGAATCTTCACACTGCAGAAGAGGTCATTCGGCTCATTGAATCTGCACCAACCTCTGATGGAGCACCCTACACTGAGGCAGCAGTGCTAACCACTTTCCCACCCATAGTGAGCAGTTTAGCAGAGGAGAGCAGAACCTGATGGTGTTCTATTTTACTGGTCTAGCTAGATCCTGCAATGAATAGCTAAGCCATTTGATGCAGTTGAGATAAGCAGAGATTCCAGGGGGGCATGTCCAGAGTATGAGTTTTACTGGGAACAAAGGCATTAAAAGTGGGGATGAAGTGTAATTTGAACAGATAATTGCCATAGAAATGTCATGATGAACAGTAGGACCAAAAGCTGCACTTTTGGAAATTTAAAAGGACAGTAAATGAATTGCAAAAGTTTTCTCACTTTGGGGTTGGGTTCAGACGGAAGTAGGTGGAGAGCAAAACATGGAAGTGATTGGAGATGGTCCCATCTGTGACACAATAGCAGTTGAGGTCATGTGAAGGGGTGGCTGCTGATTTGAAGGAAAGATTAAGGCAGAATGAGAAGGCAGTAAATTCAGGAGAGAGCATGAGTTGAGAATTATAGTTGATATTTATCATTTTGTTAAACATTAACATCTTTGCTCTGTCCTATACTTTTACATGAAAATTGCAGTCACTAAGATTTACAGTGAATCCTGACAAAAAAATTGAACTTAATGACCGTGTTATTTTAACACCAGTTTCAACCTGCAGCATTAAAGTAAAGCAACCGGAGACTCCAGGCTGTTCAAATACACACTGAATACAAGGTTCATACTTTCCATTTTCTGATCTGACACTTTGTAAAATGTTTAGTTCCCTTTGGAGAAATCCCATTGTATCAAACCACTTTTCTGGAAAGGACAGCATTTCACCACACTATGGACTAAATCATTGTGCCAAAGACAATCTAAGTTTTCAAAAAAATGTTAGAATACCCAATTTTTTTTTTCCCAATTAAGGGCCATTTACCATGGCCAATCCACTTACCTTGCACATCTTTGGGTTGTGGGGGCGAGCACCACGCAGAGAATGTGCAAATTCCACAGTGACCCAGGACCGGGGTCAAACAGGGTCAAACAGGGTCCTCGGTGTTGTAAAGGGAGTGATGTGTTGGGTATGCTGGGTCTGCGAGGACTGCGTTTACCATAGCAGTGAGAGAGACAGGCTTCCAACACTTTGAGAAATGTAACTCTATTTTGTTGAACTCTCTATTTTGTTGAACTCTTAACTATTAAACATACTTTAACTGACACTATGCTGAGTTGACTGGAGACCTGAGGCTAACCTGACCAGACTATCTTACTACCACATGGTGGATATTCTAGTTGTTGCTCACAGGCTCTGACTGTCTCAGAGGCTGCATCCCAAGAGAGCAGGAAAACTAGTGCCCTCTGGCCTTATAGTGGCCGAGTCCTGTCTGGTGATTGGCTGCTGCTGTGTTCTGTGTGTCCATTGGTCATCCAGTGTGTCAATCAATGTCTGTGTGCACCATCATATATATATATATATACACACACACACACACGTGTGTATACAGTATTATGACAGGGAGGGCTGGAGTCAGAGACTTGATGCTTTCCTTTTAACTCTTGCTTTCCGATCACCTCAATTAGCACAAATCCCTTCCCTCCCTCCCAGTTTGGGAACCAGAATCCGGACGGACCTTTCACACAGTCAGCATAACCCTAAACACAGGCTCCAGGTGCAGGAGCTCGGTATTCCAACGTGGAAATTATCTTTTGCCCTGAAATTAGAACCTTTTAGAGCAGGCATTGTCAAACTCGGGGCCGTGACCCGTGGTCGGGTGTCGGAAGGGTCGCGGAGCCGTCCGACGTGGCACTCCCAATAGCGCAAATCTGCGCGCAACAGCCGGCTGTTAATAACGACGACTGCAAGCTGCCTTCAATATGGCCATGAACATGTAAAAAAACAAAATGCGGACGCACTGCGTGTGCATGTGCCGATGATCGGGCACGCATGCACAGTGCGGCCGCTTTATTTTTTTAAAAACGGTCGCAACTTTTTGTTTTACAAGTTCGGGGCGGGGGTTTATTTCATTTATTTTATTTTTTTTACAAGTTCGTGGGGGTTTTATTTGACCAAATTTTACAGGAAAAAATGAAGAACTTTGGACAGATGAAGACTCCATACTTTCCGACACCGGAACCTTCATCCAACCGGTTCCATCGGAGGAGCGTGTACGAGGGCCAAAGATACCCAAAACCATTTCCTCCAGGGCAGCACGGTGGCACAGTGGGTTAGCCCTGCTGCCTCACGGTGCCGAGGTCCCAGGTTCGATCCCAGCTCTGGGTCACTGTCCGTGTGGAGTTTGCACATTCTCCCCGTGTTTGCGTGGGTTTCACCCCCACAACCCAAAGATGTGCAGGCTAGGTTGATTGGCCACACTAAATTACCCCTTAATTGGAAAAATGAATTGGGTACTCTAAATTTATTTAAAAAAAACATTTCCTCCATTTTTGTCAGCAGCAAACAATGCAAGAGAATGGTGGGTCGCGATGGTTGGCCAGTTGGTAAAAACGGGACCCTGGGAAAAAAGTTTGAAGAACACTGTTTTAGAGTCAGAGACCTGTGTTGTGTGCGAGGGTCTGTGGCACTAACACAGCTTTAAGTTATTGTGTTGTTACTGAACAAAACAAGGTTAATGTAACTTGATCAAGGACAATGAACCACAGCAACACAACAGCTCATGGCTCGACTTTATTGAGAAATGAATTCCAGCATCATGTTCAAGTGCATAAATGCAAACAAACTAAAAATAAACATAAAACACACTCCATGAGGGCCAGCGCTGCGTTCACTGACTTATCTAGCCACCCTGTTACTGATCTGAAAACATTGAGACAAGGGAATGGAGAGCAATGACCCTGATATTTACAACACATTGGCCTTCACCTGGCACTGCATGACAGTTCAGTCAACCGACAACTTCAAACCGAAAGCCCATCTGGAAGCAGCGTGAGCCAATATGGACATGACTGGGCAAGAGTATACATAGTGAAACACGAGCTCACCCTATTTCCATAATCCGCAGGTAAGGTTTTGCATAGCACTCATTGAAAGCTTCAGTGTGGAGTGAAAGGGGGAGCTACTAATATGGTTTGTTTGCATAACATGTTGGTCAAACTAAGTTACTGAAACACAGCAGACCAATTTGAACTCTGGGTAGGAAGGGGAAATAAAGAACCATCAAAAGCTTCTAGGTAGAACCTGTCATAGAATGCCCTTAGCACGATGCCGATTAAATTCTCACTCTGAAAATGAAACGTTTAGGTAGAGCGAGATCCTCAAAACTGCCCTGTAGAGAGACAATGATAAGTGCAGTGATAGCAGCACACATTTCCCTTAGTGATGTGGCAATTACCAGAAGGAACAGTCAAAGGTAGTTACAAAGTTATTCTGTTTACAATGAGCCTGGGAACCAGCAACACCAAAAGGTGCTGAGGTTGTCATGTGAGATCAGCCAGAAAATGTAATGATGTGGTTAATGGGCAGCCGGGATGTCAGCTTGGTAACTGCACTACAGGTGCCAGGTGCACAATTGCTCTCCATACAATGAATAACCTGAATGATGTATGAGCTCAGAAACCAGATTGCACAGCACTAGGCGATGCTCAAAGGGAGTCCTTCTTGCAGAAAATCTTCCAACAGTCCAATTATCTCCTTCAGATCCAGGGAAGATGCATGTTTTTCTTTAACTGAACTTGGCCTTTGAGAAGTCCATCTCTGGGTGTTGCTCCATGAACCTGCACAAGTATGGCACAGGAGGATTAGATCTGGTTTACAAGACTAAGTAACAACAATTCACATTTAATCAAGTAGACAATAGGCACTTGCACACATCTGTACTTCTGAATAAGAAGTTGGAAATACGAATCTGAATTGGAGAGACATTGGGCGACAAACTGCAAGCTGTGGCTGAGGTAAGGGATGGGAAGTTCATTGGTGGGAGGGAACATGCACACCAAGTCCCTTAGACATGTAAGTTTTTAGTGGAGGTAGACAGCGAGGATGGTTTACAGGAGAGTTATTCACCTCTGTTGCAGACAATCCCTAAGCCTGGTGTAGCCACAGTGATGCTGGCTGCCTTGGGGCAAATGAACGTTACAGTGAGCACCTGAAGCAGGAGTTAGGTCCTTTATTTACAAAAAGCCTTCTATCTGCTTCAGGCATGGGTAAAGGAAGCTTGGATTTCGTCTTTGCCCATTTCAATTGACCAGCCACTTCTGACAGCACAAAGCACACATTAGTGGGTGCTGCCAGGACTGAAAGAAGGAAGCAGAAGAATGGCCCAGTGGATCCCCAGAAACAGGCAAGCTTGGAGCCTTGGGCAGGGGGGGTTTGGTCAGAGGGAGACCGGGGATGAGATGATGAGTCTAAGGCATCAGGCGGGTAGGAAGATGGGGAGAGGGGTCATAAAGGGCAGCCTTCCCCAAGCCCCATCTTCCCACCTTTTGAAGAATTTTTAAAAATCAGTCTGCCCAATTCCGTCTGACTTACCATGCAAATGGTTTTTGGAATGGGCAGCGTATTGTAAAGGTCAATTGGCTGGCCAGCCTAATTGACCCGTGATTATTTAAATATGGCAAGCAGGCTGCTGAGTTCGGCATCCGCCCACCCCCTGCAGCCCTGTGTGTCTGCACTCCTGTACCCTTGTCAGGGTGTGTTGTACACGCACTTCCTTGTCTGTGTGTAATTGCCCGTGTGTGCTCCTCTTTAAATACTGTGCTGCTGCCTTGCTTTCTGTTCCAATGAAGAATCCAAACCTGAAACATGAACACTTTTTCTGTCAACAGCTACTCCCTGACCTGCTGAGTGTTTTCCAGCATTCTGTTGTTTTTTAAATTTAGCGTACCCAATTCATTTTTCCAATTAAGGGGCAATTTAACGTGGCCAATCCACCTACCCTGCACATCTTTGGATTGTGGGGGTCAAACCCACACAAGCACAAGGAGAATGTGTGAACTCCACCCGGACTGTGACCCAGAGCCGGAATCGAACCTGGGATCTTGACGCTGTGAGGCAGCAGTGCTAACCACTGCGCCACCGTGCTGCCCATTTTCCAGCATTCTGTTTTCTGATATTTATTGCATAAATTCTAATATCCCTTCTACAAAAATTCAGATTCTAATGTGTCCGGTGAAAGATTTTTGATCTATTTCAGAGTGAAAATAGTTCGAACTGCATGATTGCAGAGACCACATTCTCCCAGTGTTTGCGTGGGTTTCACCCCCACAACCCAAAGATGTGCAGGGTAGGTGGATTGGCCAAGCTAAATTGCCCCTTAAGTGGGAAAAAAAATGAATTGGGTCCTCAAATTTTTTTTTTTATGATTCCAGAGACAGAATTTAGCAGTCTGCTGGTGGCTTAATTCTGCTGTTCCAGCATGTTCCCACACCTCCACAATCGGACCAAAGTCAATGTCATAGCTTCATTAATCTTTGACTATCAAGGTGGGAGAGTAATCCAAACAAAATAACACACATTGCAACACGAGTATTGACCTGACTGGGAAACGATCCACAGGAGACAGCATCAATACATTCTCAGTTCCACTCATTCCAGATCAATTCAACTCAAACCTTCACTAATATCAGGCACTTAGAAGTCAGGAGACAGGCATTCTGTACATTCTCGCTGAAGGTGGGGGTCATGGTTCTCCAGTTATTGTCAAGTATGGTATGTGCACTCAAAAGATCAGAATGTGCTGATTTGGCTGTCGACCCGCAACATGTATGAGGTTTGCACGACCTCTGGACCATGGGGATGGGGGAGCCATATCCCAGTGAGAGCCATGTCCATAGCAACCATAAAGGACCAAGAGTCAAACCCATAGAAACCATTGTCCAATGAGAATCACATCAACTTGCATTAATGTAACACTTAACATGGTTTTAGAAAATCCCAAGGCACTTCGCAGGAGTGATTTTAAAAACCAAGCAACATAAGATTTTGTTAGGACAGATGACTTAATCATACAAGTAAGCTTTGAGGATGTCTTAGCACAGAGAGAGGGAGAAAGGGGGAAGGAGAGTTTTAAGGGAGGAATTGCAGAGTTTAGGGCTGAGCCAGCAGAGCTGACAAGTGGTGGTGTGATTAACATGAAGGATGCACAAGGTTCCTGACCTCAGGAAGCAGGGTGGAAGTTCTGGTTGACGGACTAGAGAAGGGTAGAAGATGAGGAAGGCAGAGGTTATGGAAGGATTTGAAAACAAAGATGAAAATACTACAATGGTGGCTTTGCCAGACTAGCGATTTACAGAACCTGTAAAACAGTCAGAGCCATGGCCACATTTTCGAAAGACATTTTTTTTTTTTTTTTTTTTAATTTTTTTAAAATTTAGAGTACCCAATTATTTTTTCCAATTAAGGGGAAATTTAGGGTGGCCAATTCACCTACCCTGCACATCCTTGGGTTGTGGGGGCAAAATGTGATTCGAAATAAACCTGTTGTTGTAAGACTTCTTACTGTGGCCACCCCAGTCCAACGCCGGCATCTCCACATCATGCAAGAAGTTGTTAGACTATGGGATTGAGGGTAATGCATTAGAATGGATTTAAGATAGCATTTACGAAAGAAATGTAACTGGGGCAGCACGGTAGCACAGTGGTTAGCACAGTTGCTTCACAGTTCCAGGGTCTCAGGTTCGATTCCCGGCTTGGGTCACTGTGCGGGGACTGCACGTTCTCCCCCGCCTGCGTGGGTTTCCTCCCACAGTCCAAAGATGTGCAGGTTAGGTGGGTTGGCCATGCTAATTTGCTCTTAGAATCCTTTCCAGGTGAGGGGATTAAAAAAGATAAGGTTTTTCGTTATTACTGGTGACACACATCCATATGTTTGCTTGAAAATGCATTTGCATTTCACATGTGGATGGAAAAAAATTAGAGGGAACATTGTTACAGCCAATGCAATTAGCCATAATTCTTCACAATCCAGCAAGCATTCAGGTTTTCGTTATTCTGCTACCATGTCTGCACTGCGCTCTCAAGCTCCACAGCATCCACAAACATCCAGCTCACTCATTACTATAAACACAAGTGATCAGATCAACATTTTCCAACCCAGAGAGGAGCAAACCCCACACATTCCCAAAAACTCCCCCATCCAAGAAGACACCACAACCCTAGGTTTGTCAACACAACACAACATATCCCATGCTCATCAGAAAGCTGTTTTAATCCACATGTGCTCAACCCTCAAGGAGCATCAGGATTCAAAAAGTGTGAACTTTCGTTCCCATTCCGAACTAGCCCAGGTTACCACCCCCCCCCCCCCCCCCCCCCCCCCCCCCATTAACAGAGTCCAGCTATCACCCTTCCACAGTACCGCTTCTTCTGCAGGAAGAACTTCCCCTGCCTACATTGAGTCAGACTGGTTATGCCAGCCAGTACAATAGATCTTTATCAAATACAATAGACTGTCATTGCTGCAACGGAGGACTTACTTTTTCAGTATGTCTTGTTTTTTCTGTTCCTCTGAAGTGGGAAGTCCCATGGCTTTCTGCCGCTGGTCGTACATCATCTTCTCTACCATGCTCCGTGTCTCACCATCCAAGTCTGATAACTAAGGGGACAGAGCGCAAGTGGTTTTTCAACAGGTCTCCACTCGTTACTATTAAGTTACAATCATCAGAAATCACTGGAGAGGCTTATATTGATAGTAAAGCAAGTCTAAAATGGATGATGAAGAATGCACAGGTTATGCGAACAAGTCTGATAATTTGTTTGCAAATCAACCAACATAAAAGAGGAGGGATTGGGGAAGGGTGTTTAAAACATTGTAGTATGTCACCAGTCCAATTAACCAGACGGATTGTTTACACTTTAGAAGGGCCATATGCTGCATCCTGAATTGCATCACACTTCATGAAAGGAGGCGAGGTGGTCGAAGCTGTTAAAAGTAAAATGAGGCCACAGTCTGAGTATCTGAGATCACGAGTGGGAGAACACAAGGCTGGAGCAGATTGCTGGAAGCTGTGGAAAGATCTCAGTATACAAATGAGGGCAAATAGTTAAAAATTTTAATTTATGGAGGACAAGAAACCACTGCAGATCACAAAGGACAGAAACATAGAAAATAGGACCAGGATGCCATTCGGCCCTTCATTATGGCTGATCATCCAACTCATAGTCTGCTCCCGCCTTCCACTCCATAATCTTTGATCCCTTTCGCTCCAAGAGCTATATCTAACTCATTCTGGAAAACATACATTGTTTTAGTCTCAACTACTTTTTGCAGTAGCAAATTCTACAGGCTCACCACTCTGGGTTTACCCGTATCCGTAAACTGTGACCCCTGGTTGTGGTCACCCACCATCGGGAACATCCTTCCTGCATCTACCCTGTCTAGTCCTGTTAGGTTTCTAGGAGACCTCCTTCATTCTTCAGAACTCCAGGATAATCCTAACAACTCAACTCTCCTCATTAGGTCAGTCCCGCCATCCCAGGAATCAGTCTAGTAAACCTTCACTGCATTCCCTCTATATGGCTATGAAGGAGTCCATACCGAGTAGTTCAAAGAAACTTAGTTTATTTACAGTAACTATATACATTATACGGTAGAACCCAACGGGGTGACGGTGCCTAATTGTCTGGCTTTATATATCAAACAACTAGACAACGTTTAGGGGGGTCCCCCGCCCCCTTAACGGAGGAAACTTGTATTCTGCAACGTTCACAGGGAAGTTAATTCCCACTCCGTAAGACACTTTGGGTTATAACATCCCTTCCTCCCCTCCCCCCCCATCGATCCGAAGAATCCTCCAACATCTCTGGGCAAGGGAAGGAGCATTGGGACTCTCTTTGCATCTGGTTTGACATTGTGCACCCGAGCTGCCAGATTGGGGGGCATGAACCTGGAAGGTGAACACTACTTCTGAGTGGAACATCACGATGGTTGCTCTGCTAGTGGCTGCTATACTGTCAACTCCCCATCGGAGATTTCCGATGCTGGAGTTTCTATTTCCGAATCTGTGTCCATCATCTCGGCATCTTGACCCTCTTGGGGCTCCATTACCGGCTGCTGTGGCATCAGCATTGGCTGGATGAAAACCTTACACCCACGAGGAAACCTTCGAAGAATTGGTTGCCTGTACCGAATATGATCAAGGTGATTTCACATGATCCGACCACGGTCTTGTACTTGATAGGTAACTGGCCCTATCTGATGGAGGACAGTCCCAGAGACCCACTGGGCACCGCCTGCACATTTTCGAATATACACCAAATCACCTGGTACAAGCATCTTGGTGGTCAACAGGGAACACTTGCAGCTGCTGGTTGTGCTATACCTTTGCACCCATGTTGGGGAAAATCATACCAAGGCGGGTTCGAAGCCTACGCCCTATCAGCATTTCAGCCCGGGGCCACCCAGGTCACTACATGTGGGGTGGTCCTGTAGCAAAATCAGAAACAAACCAGCCTCGCGTCCATTGAACCTGAAGACTGCATCTTGACGCTCAAGACCCTATCTGGAGGATGAACTGCCAATTTAGCTGTAAATGTCTCAACCAATCACGGCCCAATAAACTGGGACCATGTTCCCGGACCACAATAAGTGGGAGGCGAACATACAGCACCAAAGTCATGGTGGTATCTGCAATGTCCAATGGCTCACCAGTGTAGGTGGCCGATTTAGCCTTGGTATCGGTTAGGTCCAAAGTCTGTATTCCTTGTTTAATGTGATCAAATGTACTCTGCCCCACTGGCACCGTGCCCGTGTCCAGCAAATACTCATGATAAGGAGATGCCGGCGTTGGACTGGGGTGAGCACAATAAGAAGTCTTACACAGCAGGTTAAAGTCCAACAGGTTTGTTTCGAATCACTAGCATTTGGAGCACAGCTCCTTCCTCAGGTGAATGAAGAGGTGAGTTCCAGAAACATGTATATAGACAAAGTCCATACATAGCAAATACCCGTTCACCTGCACCGTAATCCTTACAGGGCCACCTGAGGCGCCACCATGCAATTTAACTGCATGCAGTTATCCTCTTCAGGCTTATCCAGGTGGAAGTACGGGCTTTAGGCTGAGGGCTATCTCTACCCGGGCGCCTGGATCGCTGCTCGGACTGTGGTCTGCGCTCTCGCCCCGCCCTGCAAAGACCCGGCTCATTCTTCGTGGACTCTAGGGAGGTTTCCTGTCAGAACACCTCAACCTTTGCCCAACAGGTTGAGCCTTTGGTGCACCAGGTCTAGGGCAATGTAGCAGCGTGTACTTCCGTGTTTTGTACTTCCTGCGCCCAAGTAGGCCTACATTAACACTGCAATGAAGTTACTGTGAAAATCCCCTAGTCGCCACACTACGGCGCCTGTTCGGGTACACTGAGGGGCAATTCAGAATGTCCAATTCACTTAAGTACATCTTTCGGGATTTGTGGCACAAAACCGGAGCGCCTGGGGGAAACCCGCGTAGACACGGGGAGAACGTGCAGACTCCGCAGAGACAGTGACCCAAGCCGGAAATTGAACTTGGGTCCCTGTGAAGTAACAGTGCTAACTACTGTGCCGTCCTAGCTCTTGGGACTAAAGGGATCAAGGGATATGGGGGGGAAAGCGGGATCAGAGTACTGAACTTGATGATCAACCATGATCATAATGAATGGCGGAACAGTCTCAAAGGGTCGAATGGCCTCCTCCTGCTTCTATTTTCTACATTTCTATGGAATCTTGGAAGGTGACCACCAATACATCCACTATTTCTGGGGCCACTTCTTTAAGTACTTCGGGTGTAGATTATCAGGCCTGGGAATTTTCAAGCCTTTAATCCCATCAATTTTCCTACTAATCCTGATATCTTTCAGTTCCTCCCTCCCACTAAACCCCGTGTTCCCTCCGGTCCTCCTTTGTGAAGAAATAAAGTATGTATTTAGTTGGTCAGCCATTTCATTGTTCCCCATTTCTGACTGTAAGAGAGCTACATTAGTCTTCACCAATCTTTTTCTCCTCACGTACCTATAGAGTTTTAAGAGTCAGTTTTTATATTCCCTGAAGCACTCATACTCTATTTTTCCCTTCTTAATCAATCCTTTGGTGCTACTTTTCTGAATTCTAAATTGTTCCCAATCCTCGGGTCTGATGTTTTTTCTGGCCAATTTGTATGCCTCTTCTTTGGCTCTAATACTATCTCTAATTTTGCTTGTAAGCAATCGGTTGGACACCTTTCCTGTTTTACTTTTGTGCCAGACAGGAATAAACAATTGTTGCACCCACGTGCTCTTTGAATGTTTGCCATTGCCTATCCACCGTCATCCCTTTAAGTAAAATTTCCCAATCCATTCTCATAACTCGATTCTCATATCATCGTAGTTTCCTAAATTAAGATTCAGGACCTGCGACTCAGAGTCAACTACATTGTTCTCCATCTTGAATTCTATCATATTATGGTTGCTTATCCTCAAGGGGAGGAAATTTTGATTCTGCCAGGACACCATGAAAAAGTGATCACCATTTCTTTATTCTGGATTAAAGGTTCTGTGTTAATCTCTTGAGGTCCTGCAGAGGCTCAAAGAAAAATAGATCCTGAACCCAAAACAGTAAGAATAAGAAAAGACCAAAACCTCAGCCAAGAGAGGGGTTTTTAAAGGTGGGTCTTAAGAAACAGGAGTAGAGGGCGGCATGTGGCGCAGTGGTTAGCACTGGGACTGCGGCACTGAGGACCCGGATTCAAATCCAGGCCCTGGGTCACTGTTCGTGCGGAGTTTGCACATTCTCCCCATATCTGCTTGGGATTCACCCCACAACCCAAAGATGTGCAGGATAGGTGGATTGGTCACACTAAATTGCCTCTTAATTGGAAAGAAAAAATAATTGGGTACTCTAAATTTAAAAAATAAGTAACAGGAGTAGGTAGAGTTTTAGGAAGGGAGCTCAATAGTATGAAGTCAGGGCAGCATGGTGGCGCAGTGTCTCACAGCGCCGAGGTTCGACCCCGGCTCTGGGTCACTGTCCGTGTGGAGTTTGCACATTCTCCCAGTGTCTGCGTGGGTTTCGCCCCCACAACCCAAAGATGTGCAGAGTAAGTGGACTGGTCACGCTAAATTACCCATGGAAAAAATGATTTGGGTACTCTAAATTTGTTTAAAAAGCGAAGTCTAGCCGGTTGAAGACACACTAATGGTGGGGGTGGCAGGATACAGGTGGTGGAAGATGTGCAAGAGAAACAGAGTTTGAAAAAAATGTGAGGGCATGGAGAGATTTAACCACAAGGATGAAATGGGTATTTTGCATTTGGCAGGGCTGAAAGCCAATGCATGCAAGGTTGATGGGCAAGCTGGACTTGGTGCAGGATCATAGGCAGGCATTCCAAAAGCAGACTGTTAAAATCCATAGGAATTGGTAAAACTGTCCATTTGCAATACTGCCCTTGGAAGCTAACCAACTGTGTTTTTATTCAAGGGATTTGGGTGTCACTGCTAGGCTCGCATTTATTGCCCATCCCTAATTGCCCTCGGGAAGGTAGTGCTGAGAGCCTACAATCATTGTTGTCCATGTGTGCAGGTACAATCACTGTACTGTTAGGGAGGGGGTTCCAGGATTTTGACCAGCAACAGTGAAAGGATGGTGACATAATTCCAATCAGGATAGTGTGTGGCTTAGAGGGGAACTTTCTGCGGGTGGTGTTCCCATTCATCAGTTGCACTTGAACTTCTAGGTGCAGGAAATCACAGATTTAGAAGATGCTATTGAAGGAACCGTGGAGAGTTGCTGCAATGCATCTTGTAGATAGTACACACTGCTGCTCCTATGCATCAGTGATGGCTGTGGAGCTAAATCGAGTGAGCTGCTTTTTATAGCACTGCTGCCTCACGGTGCCGAGGACCCGGGTTCAATCCTGGCCCCGGGTCACCCTGCGTGTGGAGTTTGCAAGAGTCTCACCCCCACAACCCACAAAGATGTGCAGGGTAGGTGGATTGGCCATGCTAAATTGCCCCTTAATTGGAAAAAAAGAATTGGGTACTCTAAAAAAATTGTTTTAAATCAAGTGAGCTGCTTTGATCTGGACAGTGTCGAGGTTTTTTTAAAAATAAATTTAGAGTACCCAATTTGCTTTTCCAGTTAAGGGGCAAATTAGCGTGGTCAATTCAACACTCTACACATCTTTGGGTTGTGGGGGTGAGACCCATGCACACATGGGGAGAATGTGAAAACTCCACACGGACAGTGACCCGGGGCTGGGATCAAACCCGGGTCCTCAGCGACGCGAGTCAGCAGTGCTGACCACTGCGCCACCATGCCACCCCCAGGTGTCAAGGTTCTTGAATGTTGTTGGCGTAGCATTAATTCCAGTGAGTTCAGAGTGTTCCATCACACTCCTGCCCTGTGCCTTGTAGATGGTAGTCAGGCTTTGGGGAGTCAGGAAGTGAGTTACTTGCCACAGAATTCCCAGCCTCTGACCTGCTCTTGTAGCCACAGTAGTCCTGTTCAGTTGCTGATCAATGGTAACCCCCAGGATGTTGATAGTGGAGGATTCAGCAATGGTTATGACATTGAATGCCATGGGGAGGTGGTCAGATTGTCTCTTGTTGGAGATGATCAGCTAGCACATATGTAGCATGAATGCCACTTATCAGCCCAAGTCTGAATGTTTTCCAGGTCTTGCTGCTGAGGGTTTGGAGTCGATATCCGAGACATTTTGAATGTTACCGTACATGGAGGATAGCATGTAAATAAGAAAAGGTTGGGGTGGGGGGGGCGAATGCAGGGCAATGATTGTGAGGGGATGGAAATGCACTGGTTGCAGTGGACAGGCTGGAATGGAACTAGACAAGGGCAATCCCCCTAAAGCGTCATGAGAAAGGCCTCAAAGTTAAAACTGTTGCATCTGCTGCAAATGGGACCGTCTGTTTCTCGTTATCAGTCAATGACTTCATTTCAGTCAGTGTCATTGTAAATCATGCCTCTGCTACAAAGCTCTCATCTTTGGCATGTTTGTGTTTCCTGGCTGAGAGAAAACACAGTGGGTGGGATTTTCCGGTCTCGCAGACCAAGGACTGAAAATTCCCACCAAGGTCAACGGATCTTTAAATGGTCAGCCAATTTTCAGACCGACCCACGATGATTTCTATGGCGGTGAAACTGGAAAATTCATCCCAGTGGCTATGCCTTTGAAATCCAGAAAGCAATGCATCCCAATTGGAGGAGTTCATTATTTGTATTGATTCGGTGCAGCAGAGAGGAAATGATTGAGAGGTCAGACAGTTTTCATTTTGCAGAAAACCCGATGAGGAACAAATCCCTTTAAAATTATCGTGCTCACCCAACAAACACGGCCTCTCCAGACTTCCAGTGGCGGCATGTAGATGGAGGTCACATGTTGGGTGGCTCCTGCTAGAACTTTTGTTTTTTTTTTAGCTCTTCGCACCAGGTCTTTGGGGAGAATTTGGTTCAATAATCTGTTTGAAAGTCTAAGGCAACCAAAGGATGTCAAAAACCCAGAAAAAGAATCCGGGGAAAAAGGGGGAAGAGCGAAAGTCCGCCGGTGACTTTGGCGGGGAATTCAACGGGAGGAAAGATAGCGGGTGCAGGCTCGCCAAGTGGGGCCGTGCCCATTACGGTGGATACGCTGGCCGAGGTGATGGCAAGGGAGTACGAGCAGCTATTTTCTAAGCACTTTGACAAGCATTGTCAGGAAATGATCGCCTTGCTCAAATAGTGGGTGGATAAGACTCTTGCCCTGATGAAGGTGGCTCTAGCAAAGACGTCGATGGCGGTACGGGAACAAGGAGAGGTGTTGAAAGAGGTGGAAGAGACATTGTTGCAGCACAGCGACCAGTTCACCTCGATGGGTGAGGAGCTGCGGAGGGTAGTGGAGAGTAACAAAGTGGAGGACCTGGAGAACAGGTTACGAAGGCAGAATCTAAGGATTGTGGGATTGCTTTGGGGCTGGAGGACTTGGCGGAGATGTTAGCAAAGTTGTTGGGGGAGGAGGTCCCCTCCTCTACAAGTTGGACAAGGCTCACGGGTCGTTCTGCCGGAAACCCAGGGCAAATGAGCCACCAAGACCTGTGATAGTATGCTTCCATAGCTACCAGATGAAGGAAAAGGTGCTGAGATGGGCGAAGCTGAAACAAGAGGCGAGATGGGAAGGCGGTGGTATTTGGATATACCAGGATCTCACGGTAGAGTTGGTGAGAAGGCCTTTGGAAGGGCGAAGGCGGTGTTGTATAAAAGCAACGCGGGGTTTGGGGTGGTCTACCTTGCAAAGCTGAGGGTCACACATAACTCTTAAGGACTACTACTTTGCGATGGCAGCTGAGGCGGAGGAGTTTGTGAAGGCTGAATGACTGGGATGGAAAGGAGTTTGGACTTTTCTTGTGTTAAACCTTTTTCCCCCTCTTTTTTTCTTGTTTCCTTTTTTTTCTTCTGACTGGTTGTGTTTGGTAAGGGATGATTTGGGGATTAGTTTGTCGGATTTGAGGGAATAGTGTTGGGAGTTTGGAAGGTCTGGGTGACGGGGGCCTTTGTGTTGCTTTTCTCTATGTCGGGGAGGGGGCTCTGGCAGGGCAGGGGTACTGATGAAGTGAGCGAGAGTCTTCTCTCATTTGACGAGTTTGAAGGCCGACATGGTGAGGCTTCAGAAGGGCTGGGTGATTCAGGTGTTCCACTCAGGCTTTGATAGTAGTGCCCGGGGTAGCAATACCGGTGGGTAAGAGGGCGAGGTTCCAGATGGAGAAGGTGGTGGCTGACCAGGGGGGTAGGTACTTAATAGCAATGGATGCTTTGAAGGGGAGGTTGGTGGTGGTGCTGGTTAGCGTATACCCCCCGAATTGGGAACGACGTAGGATTTATGAGAAAGGTGGCTGCCATACCAAATTCAGATACGCACCAGTTTATACTGCGGGGGGGGGGGGGGGGGGGGGGGGGGGGAGAGAGAGAGAGAGAGAGAGAGAGAGAGAGAGGTGTTGACTGCTTTTATGAGGGAGATGGGTGGGGCGGACCAGTGGAGATTTTTGTACCTGCGAGATAGAGAGTATTAGTCTTTTTCGTCAGTACACGATGTGTATTCCAGGATTGCCTTTTTTGTCATAGGGAAGGCTATGATGGACGGGGTGAGGAAAGCAGATTGTTCTGCTATTGTTATCTCAGACCATGCTCCACATTGGGTGGATGTGGTCCTGGAGAAGGGACTGGCACAGAGGTCTGCGTGGAGGGTGGACGTGAGGTTGTTGGTGGACCCAAATTTTTATACCAAGATGGAAATTTGTTTGAGGATTGTGTGGGGTTTAATAACAACAGGGAGGTTGATCTGGTGGGCCCCCTGTTGGTGCGAGCCTTCAATGAGGCATGGGAGGGGGGGGCTTTGCCCCCGACGATGTCGCGGGCACTGATCTCTCTGATCCTAAAGCGGGATAAGGACCCCTTGCAGTGTGGATCATACAGGCCTATCTCGCTCCTTAACGTAGACGCTAAGTTGCTGGCGAAGATCCTGGCCACCAGGATAGAGGACTGTGTGCCAGGGGTGATACACGAGGATCAGACAGGATTTGTCAAGGGACGGCAGCTCAACACGAATGTGCGGAGACTGCTAAATGTTATTATGATGCCGGCAGTGGAGGGGGAGGCGGAGATAGTGGTGGCGCTGGATGCGGAGAAAGCGTTTGATAGAGTTGAGTGGGGGTACCTGTGGGAGGTGCTGGAGCGGTTCGGATTCGGGGAGGGATTCATCAAATGGGCGAGGCTGCTCTACGCGGCTCCGATGGCAAGTGTAGTTACCAATGGAAGGAGATTGGAGTACTTTAGGCTCTACCGTGGGACCAGGCAGGGGTGCCCCTGTCCCCCTTGCTCTTTGCACTGGCGATTGAACCTTTGGCTATGGCGTTGAGGGAGTCAGGGAGATGGAGGGGTCTGGTGCGGGGTGGGGACGAACATCGTGTATCACTGTATGCGGACGACCTGCTGTTGTATGTGGCAGATCCAGAAGGGGGAATGCCGGGGGTGATGGAGCTGTTAGCGGAATTTGGGGGCTTCTCGGGCTATAAGTTAAATTTAGGCAAGAGTGAGGTATTTGTAGTACACCCTGGTGATCAGGAGGAGGGAATTGGGAGACTCCCATTTAAGAGGGCAGTGAAGAGTTTCAGATACCTGGGGGTGCAGGTGGCCAGGAGTTGGGGGACTCTCCATAAGCTTAATTTTACCAGGCTGGTGGAACAGATGGAGGAGGAATTTAAAAGGTGGGACATGGTGCCGCTATCGTTGGCGGGTAGAGTGCAATGCGTCAAAATGACAGTTCTCCCGAGGTTCTTGTTCCTTTTTCAGTGTTTGCCCATCTTTAGCCCTAGGGCCTTGTTTAGAAGGGTGACTAGCAGCATCATGAGCTTTGTTTGGGCGCATGGCACCCCGAGGGTGAAGAGGGTCTTCTTGGAGCGGGGTAGAGATGGGGGGGGGGGGCTGGCGTTACCCAATCTCTCGGGGTATTATTGGGCGGCCAATGTGTCGATGGTGCGCAAGTGGGTAATGGAGGGGGAGGGGGGCAGCATGGAAACGGATGGAGAGGGCGTCCTGTGGAGATACAAGCCTGGGGGCCCTGGTAACGGCGCCGTGGCCGCTCCCTCCTCCGAGGTATACCACGAGTCCGGTGGTGGCGGCTACCCTCAAGATTTGGGGGCAGTGGAGGCGACATAGGGGAGAAGTGGGGGGCTCGATGGAGGCTCCATTAAGGGGGAACCATAGGTTCGTCCCGGGGAACATTGATGGGGGATTTCAGGGTTGGTTCAGAGCGGGCATCAGACAGCTGAGGGACCTGTTTATTGATGGGAGGTTTGCGAGCCTGGGGGAGTTGGAGGAGAAATTTGGGCTCCCCCCGGGGAACATGTTCAGGTATCTGCAGGTAAAGGCATTTGCTAGGCGGCAGGTGGAGGGATTCCCTTCGCTTCCCGCGAGGGGGGTGAGCGACAGGGTGCTTTCGGGGGTCTGGGTCGGAGAGGGGAAGATATCTGATATCTACAAGGTTATGCAGGAGGCGGAGGAGGCGTCAGTAGAGGAGCTGAAAGCTAAGTGGGAGGGGGAACTGGGGGAACAGATCGAAGACGGGACATGGGCTGATGCCCTGGAGAGGGTTAATTCTTCCTCCTCGTGTGCGCGGCTTAGCCTCATCCAATTCAAGGTGCTGCACCGGGCCCACATGACTGGGACGAGGATGAGTAGGTTCTTTGGGGGTGAAGACAGGTGTGTCAGGTGCTCGGGGAGTCCAGCGAACCATGCCCATATGTTCTGGGCATGCCCGGCACTGGAGGAGTTCTGGAAGGGGGTGGCGAGGACGGTGTCGAGGGTGGTGGGATCCAGGGTCAAGCCAGGATGGGGACTCGCGATTTTTGGGGTTGGGGTGGAGCCAGGAGTGCAGGAGGCGAAAGAGGCCGGTGTGCTGGCCTTTGCGTCCCTAGTAGCCCAGCGAAGGATCTTGCTACAATGGAAGGATGAGAGGCCCCCAAGTGTGGAGACCTGGATCAATGACATGGCGGGTTTCATTAAGCTAGAGAAGATCAAATTCGCCCTGAGAGGGTCGGTACAAGGGTTCTTTAGGCAGTGGCAACCTTTTCTCGACTTTCTGGCTCAACGATAGGGTACGGGGACAGTAGCAGCAGCAACCTGGGGGGGTGGGGGGGAAGGGGGAGGGAAAAGGTGTGGGGGGGGGGGGGGCGGACGATGACTATGTTTGTTTATTTAATTAAAATTTATTTTTAAGTTCTTCTGTTGTTCATTGGGGTTGGGGGATGGGATACATGCGTCGATACGGTCTGGGGGTGTTACAGTTATTATGGGTTATTTTGTTGCATTTCATTGTTTGTCGTTACGTTTTATATTTTCTGTAAAAAATTCCAATAAAAATTATATTAAAAAAAAACAACAGGGAGGTTTTGTGGTCAGTGGCGTGGGAAGTGTTGAAAGCAGGAGTGAGGGGTGAGGTCATCTTGTTTAAGGCTCAGGTGGACAGAGAGGAGCAGCAATGGTTGGCAGAGGAAATGTTGGAGGTGGATGGAAGGTATGTGGAGGACCCCTTGTGGTGAGGAGGAAGGAGTAACAGGCGAGGCGTGGATTGACCTTCTGTTCACGGGAAAGGCGGTTCGGCAGCTGAGGGGGGTGGTGTACGAGTGTGGGTAGAAGGCCTGCCGCATGTTGGCGGGCCAGCTCTGCCGGAAGGTGGCTGCGAGAGATTGTTTGGGTCCGGGATGGGACAGGTGGTGGCACCAAAGCAGGTGAATAAGGCATTTGAGGAGTTTCAGAAAGATTTATAAGTCAGAGCCTCCAGAGGTTGAGTCAGATATGCGGGAGTTTCTGGGACAGTTGGAGTGTTCCAAGTAGGAGAGGAAAAGGTTAGAGGACCCAGTGGGGATGGAAGTAGTGCGGGTAGCGATAGGAAAAATGCAGGCTGGTAAGCTGTCGGGGCTGGGCTGTTTCCCAGTGGAGTTTTATAAAAGGTTTAGAGATAAACTGGCGCTGCTATTAGTGGAGATATTTGAGGACGCAGTGGCTAAGAGGGCACTGCCAGAGACAATGGGACAGGCATCCATTTCACTATTGCTTAAGAAGGACAAGGACCCGGTGGAGTTTGGGTCGTATAGGCCAATATCTCTGTTGAATGTGGATGCCAAGATTTTAGTGAAGGTGCTGGTGCTCAGGTTGGAGGGGTGCCCCCAAAGGTGATTAGGGAAGACCAGACGGGGTTCGTAAAGGGCAGACAGTTGTTGTCAAATGTACGGTGTCTGTTGAATGTGGTGCTTTCTCCGGCAGAAGGGTGGGAGTTGGAGGTGATGGTTGCGCTGGATGTGGAAAACGCGTTTGATCATGTGGAGTGGGGCTATTTGTTTGCGGTGTTGGAGAGATCTAGAATTGGGCCCAGGTTTGTGGCATGGGGGAAATTGTTGTATAAGGATCCGGTGGCGCGTGCACGCACCAATGAGATGAATTCAGGGTACTTTCCTTTGCATAGGGCAACGAGGCAGGGGGGGGGTTCCCTCTTCTGTTTGCACTAGCAATAGAGCCCATGACCATAGTGCTGAGGTGTTCGGATAAATGGAAGAGGATAGTGAGGGTGGGGTGGGGCACAGTGTGTCCCTGTATGTTAATGATCTGTTGCTGTATATCTCCAACCCTGGCTCTTCAGTGGGGGTTATAATGCGACTGCGTAGGGGATTTGGGGCTTTTTCAGGTCTCAAGTTAAATTTGGGAAAAAGTATGTTCTGTGGTGCCTTCTCCAGGAGCGGTGTTGCCATTTTGGGTGGCAACAACCATTTTAGATATCTGGGAGTGCAGGTAACTCGGGATTGGGCTCGGCTCTGTGAATTGAACTTCACACGTCTGATGGGCAGGATCAAGGCAGATTTATTGAGATGGGATCGCCTTCCCCTATTGTTGGGGAAAAAACTACTTAAAAATAAAACACTGCCTCTGGGCAGCACAGTGGCTCAGTGGTTAGCACTGCTGCCTATGGCACTGAGGACCTGGGTTCGATCCCAGTCCTGGGTCACTGTCTGTGTGGAGTTTGCACATTCTCCTCGTGCCTGCGTGGGTTTCATCCCCACAACCCAAAGATGTGCAGGATAGGAGGATTGGCCATGCTTAATTGCCCCTTAATTGGAAGAAAATAGAATTGGGTACGCTGAATGTATAAAATAAATCACTGCCTCTCCAAATGACAGAGTTGCAGAGTATAGAAATGGAAACACTCACTTTTGAATTCTCAGGGTTAATTTTTTTGGTATTGAGCTCAGGATCTGTTGTCACTACTTTGCTCCACCATTCCATTTTGTTGATCTGAAATTAGAAAATATAAATCCTCACAGATGCTGAAGCAGTTCACAAACAAATACAGCAAGAGTGCAACTAAACTGGAGTTCCCCAGAGATCCCGTGGGCACAGAAAGTCACCCAGCCACCACAGACTGCAAATTCTGGGGTAACCTTCACCCACAATCCAGTGCAGCCCTCACCCAGGCTGAGAATTTTAGAAAAAACCCTCACCCACAGACCAGTATAATCCTCATCCATAGTCTGAAAACGCCAGGTTAACTCAAGCCTGCAGCCCCAATATAAATCTCAACCACAGAGTGGAGGTCCATATGGACTGTTGCCCCATACAGGGACAGACCTCATTCCCCAAGTCCACAGCTGTGGAGTAAGTTTAGAACCAGGACACGGGAATGCTCAGAGTGGCCGGGATATGATTGGGGTTTCCCTCTGCCCAGGTTGATGCCAGCTCACCTTCTCTAGATGTATGTTAATGCTTTTTCCATCCTCCAGAAGCCATGAGCTTTCCTCCACCTTCACATCATTGAACATCTCACAATCGACCACAGGAGGATGGCCTTTCAGACCCACTTTCAAGTGGCGTCTTTGGATCTCCACAATGAGGTCACGACTCTTCAATCTGAAGTTAGCTTGGAATGGAACCAGGAGCTGGGAACATAACATAAGAAAGTATTGTATTTTTAAAGTATATAAAATGGCTATTCAGCCACAATGAGTTACTCCATCCAATGACTTTACCCTACACCGCACCCAAAAGCCATCCTTTTCCCTCCAAATCCAACAGTATCTAGTGGAGAGTAGAATCCTTTAATACTGAGCTTCCCAAACTGTGGGTCGCAACCCTCAATGGGGTCACATTTTGGGTTGCAAGCTGCCCCTCTCTGAGTCAACAATGGTGGTGACTTTGAAGAAGAGGCCACCCAATCTGGAGGCTCTAGTGAGGAAGCCCTGGACTGATGCTGTCAAACAGCAGGGGGCACCCTTCAACATCAGAAACTTTTAGTGGTGAGTGCATGTGGGCCTGGGATGTTTTTTGTGCCGACCTGGTGCAGCTAGAGACAAGGGTAACTCAATCACTGACTATAGGAGAAACTAGGAGGTCACATGGCTGAGCCGTGAAGTCGAGCGAGTGCTTCAAACCCTATATTACTGTTTCTGCCTCCTTTTTCCAGTTTTACAGCTCCTGTACCCCAGAATAGCAACTCAGTTTCTCAGGCACTGGCAAGCAGAAAGGAGGATGGGAAAGGAGATAGGGGCTGGTGAAAGAGGAAGGGGGGGGAATGCTGACTGAATGGTGAGGACAGGGATTGGGAAGAGGCATGGGGGGGGAGGGGGGGGGGGAGAGAGAAGGACTGAGTACAATCTGTGGGGGTGGAAGGAGTAGGGGCTTCACCGAGTCTCCTGAAACCAGGGAAAGAGAGAGCTTGGCTGACATCTGCATGAATATATAATATAACATTTTTACAGAGTACTTAAAAAACCCAGGTTTTCATACTTATTTGTTGATCTATAATACACAAAGCTTAATAATTGCATGCTGAATGTTATTATGCTGCTTTATTGCTGTTTTTCTGGGGTCATGTTAACTCTTTCAAGTGTTAAAATGGAGTCACATTGGAAAATAGCTTGAGAAGCAATGCTCCAATATACAAATCAGCTAAATGTAAAATTATCCTGGATTATATTTTTTCCACTTTATAATAACATGGCCAACTCACCACCAAAACGTACTTCCTTATTTTCCATAAGACCAAAAGACATAGGAGCAGAATTAGGTCACTCGGCCCATCGAGTCTGCTCCGCCATTCAATCATGGCTGATATTTTCTCATCCCCCATTCTCCTGCCTTCTCGCCATTTCAACCGTGAAGATTTCTCCTCTATTGCAGCCATTATATTTGTTGCATCATTTCCTACCCCAGCCTGGACCTACAAGCACTGTGCTAAGTGAACAGATCAGTGCAAATGACACTTACATCCACCTCAGAGAGGGTTTGGGTCCACCGATAGTTTGGCAGATCGGCACCATTTCCAGCATTGGGCTTCAGCTTCCCTTTATCCTTCTCATCCTCCTCACCATCGGACTCGGACTCTGCCTACAGGAATGTGGGGATCACAAGATAGATAGTTAGAACATTACAGCGCAGTATGAAATATAAGGCAGGTGACTTCCAGTGCAGCCATGGAGCGAGTGGTTACACATTTGGTGGCTCCCGTTCAGGTGCATTTTTTCAGTCTTTCCCCATGTGAAGGGTGTAGTATTTGAAGGCAAAAAGTGCAGGAGTGCCTAGGGACAGTAATACTCCTCTAGTGTTGTTGGTGCATGGATCAGCGGATCTGGGGCGCTACGAGAAAGAAAGACCAATTGGAGCAGGGGAGTTATCGTGGTGCGGCACAGGTAAAGATGGTTGGGGGGGGGGGGGGGGGGGGGGGGGGGGGGGGGGGGGTGTTGCAGCGCTGCCCACCCAGTGGTCAATGGAGCAGCTGGTGGAATTCATGAATAACAAGTTCCAGCAGCAGAGGAAAGCGACCCTGGAAGACCTGGCCAAGGTGGTAAAGCCGTTGAGAACTGAGGTTGACTGACTCAAGCTGAGGGCGACCAGGGCCGGGTGATTCAGAAAGTAGGAGATGGTGGGGGAGCATGAGGAGCAGATGGCATCATTGGTGACAGAGTTGGTAGTGATGTGGGAAAACCAGAAGAGGCTGAGAGAGAAGATGGAGGACCTGGAGAACTTCTCCAGGAGGCAAAACTTGAGGATTGTTGGGATGCCTGAAGGCATTGAAGGCGCGGAGGCCGCTGAGCATGTGGCGAATGTGCTGGAGAAGGAGAGGGCCCTTTGACGGCCTCTCGAGGTGGACCAAGCGCACAGGGCACTGAGGAAGCCGCAGGTAGGGGAGCAGCCGATGGCAATGGTGGCACGACTGCATCGCTTTTTGGATAAGGAAAAGATCCTACGATGGGTGAAGCAGACCAGGAAGTGTACCTGGGAAGGGAGTGAGCTGCGGACCAAGAGCTGGCTGCAGAGTTGGTGAAGAGGAGGGCCGTGTTAAACCGGATAAAGGCTGCCCTCTTTAAGAAGGGGGTGAAGTTTGGGGTTTTGTACCCAGTCCACCCGAGGGTGACATTCCAGAAACGGGAGTTCTATTTTGACACGCCAGAGGCGGCGATGGACTTTATGAGGGACAACGGACTGGGAGGAGAGTAAGGACATTGAACTTGAGGAGATTTGTGTACTTTGTAAAGTGCATGGGGTGAATAACTTGGGCAGGTCTTGGCAGGGGAGCAGTGATTGTGAGTGTGCCTTTTGTTATTCCTTGTATATTGGAGTCGGAGGATCGGGGGGGGGGGGGGGGGGGGGGGGGGGGGGGGGGTGAGAACGGGAGAGAGGAGCAGTGGTTGGAGGCCTTTGATGGGGACCACCATGCTAGCTGGGTGGTCTATTTAATGGGAGTGAAGTGGAGGGTTGCCAGGAGGATGGTGTGTGTGTGGGGTGTTTTGTTTAAGGTTGGGGGTTTGCTGACAAGAGTATAGCGCAGTTGGGAAGGGATCGATTCGATGGCAGAGGACATCTGAGGGCAGGGATGACGTGGGCTGGTTCAAAAGCATATGGCTGATCAGCATTTTGGGGGTGGGGGGGGGGGGGGGGGG